>NW_016690275.1:831467-953162 GCF_001604755.1 Lepidothrix coronata | reverse complement strand
AACTGTTAATAAGTATTTATCTGTTAAATCACAGTCCTCCACAGATATCATGCTCAGCATGTGCTTGTTTTCAATGTGGAAAGAAACTGCTTCATGAGAAACTATAACTGTGTAACATCCAATTACTCTTACCTACTTCTTCATCTCTGTAGTACTGCGACCAGCTTTGGAGTCCATGGTGTTCACTGCCCCAGGCTGACGGACAGCATGGAAGTTTGGACAGGCTCCACTTGATCCACTTGCAACTCTCCAAGCCCAAGCATTTACCTTTAGCTTCCCTGAATCCTTCCAAACCCAACTGGGTGTCCTGGTTGCAGGTCACTCCAAGTGACTTTGGCTTCCCTAATGTAAACATAAGTTGCAAAACAACAGCAGAAGTTGTGAAAATAGTCATCATTAGGACATAGCAGTAAGAAGTGAATATAATCCTTTCTTAGGAGAGCATAAGAAAATGGAAAGCAAAATTAGGGAAGTGTTAACCACTTTTTACACATTGATGGTAAGGCTAGTACAAAAAAAAATTGTATGGAATGTAACTCTGCTGGCAAGAAGCAATTTGGGACACATTTGTATTATTCTGATATCTAATTGCTCATGACTATCACGAGTAAAACGCAGCACAATTATTCCCTTGAATGTTGTACAGTCTATGGGACTACACTTTTGCAATCTGCCTTGATTTTTTTGCATCAGAAATATTAGACAGTCAGCACCAATAAAACACTCTCGGATTTACCAAAATGTATAGAAGTATAGAATTTTCATTCCAGAATATATCTGACAAAGTTGTTTTTCACCAAGCTTAGGCCTTCTTATAGGTAGACCAGTACAACGTGAATCCAGTGAGACTTTTGCACAGAGCACCTTTTGGGTTTTATACTCCTTAATTGCAGAAGAAAAAAAATTCTCTAACCCTTTGAGCACTGCAATAATTTCAACAGCCTAGCTGAAACTTTTGAGGGTGTTGAGTGCAATAAAACACTGTTGTGGTTTGCTTTTAACTGCTCAGATCAAGGTCCCAGTCAGTTTTCTGGCACAGATCTGCTGGAATGGATTTCATCATCTAGGGGCTGTTCATGCTGTGTTTTGTAATCAAGGCATTTAGTAACTATAATTCTGTGAGTCCTGTATATCATTTTAAACACTTTGTTCTAATACTGGCATTGCTGGTGCTTAACTTTGGAGGTGGGAAATTTTGGCCACAAGGAGAGGAGAAAAATGGGCAGCTGGCATAAAAAATCCCTTTGATCAAAACCAAGTAGCATTTTGCTGTGCTTTTTGCACCAGTGTTCCTCCATGACTATAAATTGTCATATTCATATGCAGAGGTTTGAGTCAATTATACATTTTTTAAAAACTAAAATGAATTCTAACCCTCCTTTCAAATTCACTAACTGTATACAGCACAGGCTTTGTACTGAAGGTACAGGATGTCTCTGCTGCTTGCCCTTTGCAAACAACAAGAGAAGTCATGTCAAGATGTGCATGGGCTTTTAAAAAAATCTTACTATGTTTCCCTCTCATATTGAACATTCCAAACACCCCCCCTCCCCTAATCTCCCTTTATTGTGGAAAATGGCAAAAACCAGTGCCTGTTCTCCAACTAAATAATTCACAAGGCTGATTTCCCAGACGTGTCGGGTAACCACATTTTGGCAGAATTTGTGCTTGGTCAAATTTTGTGACAAGCAGGCACCTCAGAGTGGGAGTGGGAGGTGTACTCCCTGGTTTGGTGACTTGTTAAATCTCCTCTCACGTGGAGTCTCATTTCAGCATCTTAAACATTGTAGTTGATGTAATTTCTTCCTTTCAGGACCCTCTTCTTCTATTCTCTTTTTTAATGAGAGGCAGTGACTTACATGGTGAATACAACATTGAAGGCACTATCCCATCAGCATCCACACTCTGTAATAGCATATTTTTAAAAATTGTAATTCTTGTTTCTCCCATGTAGCATAACTTGTATTTGTTTTACTGCAGTTGCATGATGATTTTTATTCATCCGTTCCCAGTGCACTCAAATCTTAGCTATGAAATACTAAAAGCAGTACAAAACCAAGCTGGTTTGGGGGAGAATAGTGCAAAAGCTTCAGCACAGCTGTGAACTTCACATTTCTGCTGCTCTTATGGTATCCTGCATTTACTTATGCACAGAATAGTACCCTTCCCCTGTCTCTGTAGAAACGTGGAGCACAGTTGTGCACTCCATCTGCTCTGGCCTCTGATGAGAAGAAGGGGAGGAAGCTGCCACTCTACTCGGATGTTCTTGTCACATAGCTGCCTTTGAACTGGATAAGGGTTCTCCAATGCTGTGTCTATCAAGAGGAATTTTCCTGCAGGAGACTCCTAGTATCCCCAAGCTGTATATTTCAAGCCTGGGTAATTTTATCATGAACCTTCAAGAAATTATAGAAGAATTACAGAATCACAGAATAATTTAGGTTGGATGGACCTCGGGAGATCACCTGAACCAATTTCCTGCTCAAAGCTGGGTTAACTTAAATCACAAGGCTGTGTTTGGTTGAGCTTTGAGTATCTTCAAGTATGGAGACTCCACAGCTTCTCTGGACACCTGATCTAGTGTATGTTCATCCTAGTGGTGAATTTTTTTTCCCTAATGTCTAGTTGGAATTTCTTTTGTTGCAACTCATGTCCACTGTCTGGATAAACTTGCTGGACCTTCATGCAATGTGACACTAGGCTCCATTTGCTGTGTCTGTACTGGTGAAATTGGAAGTTCTTAAACTGTAGGGCTACTCGGACTATTGGAAATCAGCTGCTGGTCTCAGTCCAATAATGGCACCTATGTCACAGAGCTGCCAAGATCATTTGAACAGCTTGTCAAGCTCTCTAGCAGACTGGATGAAGAAGATAAAGGCTGAAAGGACAGATAAAACCATCCCCTTTGTGCCCAGTGATCTTTCTCCAGACAGGCTTAAAAGATACTTGCCAGCAGCCACCACCGCTTTGGTAATGTCTGCCCTGAGTTTCATCTCTTGCTAAGGAGAGGGGCCTTTTGCCAGGGCAGTCATTGCAGCACTTGTTGTGAACACCAGAGGCTGACTCTCTGCACTCACCAAGCTCCAATGACTGCTGCCAAACTGGTGCTCTGTGACATGGCCTGTTCTCCCAGCCCATCTGTCTCTTTTATCAGGCCCAATGCTGGCCGTAAACTAGCACGATGTTGGCCATACACTCCCCATCCCAACACACACCTCTATGCAGTGAAGGGGACAGAATAATTGCAGTACCGGTGTGAAACCCATCTAGCATCAGCCCACCTTCTGAGAATCATGGGTATTCTCATTTGTTCTTCTGAGGAGTGCTTGGAAGAATACACCGTCAGATCTTGGCCCATTTTAACTATTGCACACAATTTATCTTGCAGATCACCGTAAGGTGGACCTGCCTTCTTGGCCCAGACTTTATCTCAGTATTTTCACCTTAACCGTTTGGACACATGGGGTCCCTAGTCCCCTGCGACAGCTATTGGTGCAGAGTCTGAAGTTCAGCTGTATTTAGCTCTAGACATTATTTATTTTTATTTTGCTATGATGAGTTGGTTCGCGTTTCTTTGGCTTTTAGCTTCCTAGTTCTTGTCTTGATGATAAGAGATCCTGCAGTGATATAAAGCAGGAAACACCCTCATTATGGTAGCATAGCATTATGAAATAAATAAATACAAAAAAATATGTAAGAAATATTCAAGGGATATGAGAAAATAGTATGCCAAGAGCCACTGCAGTACACTAGGCACACGGGAACATCATAGCTGAGTAAATGTTCAGTGCCTGTACAGAAAAATGTATATCCAGCAGAGATAACCTTCTTATCCAGAATAAACTGAGAGTGACTAGAGAGATTTTAATCTGCTCATCTATAAAGCTTTCACCCCTAAGGCCTGATCCTGGGCAGATGCTTAGGGCAAGCTCTGACAGCTTTTTGACAGGCTTTTTTGTATTGAAGGTGCAGGATATCTCTCTGCTGCTTGCCCTTCTGTAAACAGAAGCATGTCCCATCTTTCCCAAAATGGTTGATACCAGCATGAAAGGTGGCCTTTCTAGGTTGCCTGGAGATAGTCTCCCACCTCTGGATCCTTTTGAAAACCTCTCTGGCAGATATTGTTGGGGTCTAATACCCTTTGATTTGTGTTCATTGTTGAGGACTGAGACAGAGACAGAAATTGTCCTTGATTTCAGGCATCACTTTGTTCATAGACCTGTCTTTGAAGACCTGAGAGAGACTCTGCTGCTGCCTTGTCAACCTTCAATCCTCAAAAATGATCAGAGCAATTTCTTTTTTTTAGTAAGTAATACCTTTTCAGGGGTAGGGAATTTTCTCCTCTTAGTGTAATGTTTTCTGAAAACAGGGAGGAAATAATTGGATACAGGCTTTCTCAAGTCTGCTTTTGTAGGTTTTGGTTTTTTTCAAATCCTTTCTCTGACAGGTATATGGCAAATCTATCTTGGTAGCTGCCAGAGTACTCTTTTAATTCTTTACTATAGCTAATGCTTTCCCATCTCTTCCCTTTCCCACCCTCTGTACTTAAAGTCCCAGGGCTGAGTCTAAAACTTAACCAAGTCTGAAACAGAGACCAAACCCTATATGCTGACCATCAGCGGGGATGGACAGTTCTCTGGGCAACAAGGGCATGAGAAAGTCCAGGGACTCTTTTCACTGAAATGCTTCTTTTATTGGGGAAGGGAACAAAAACATGATGGTTGCCCATATCTTGGCTGAGATTTTTAGCTAAGGCCTCTTGCATGCCTCTGAAACACTGAAGAGCATTCTGGACATCTTGCCCATGCTGCCAGACCTTGGCTCCTACATAACTGGTCTGACTTCCAACATACTTGGAACACACTCTAACTTCAAGGGTGTTGGTAGCTTGAAAATCCAGCTGCACTTCTGAAGCTTAAACACAGGCTCAGGAATCTAACTTAAGCTTTGATTTTTTTTTTTGAAAGGTATGCCTTCAGTCAACAAAGCAATACAGGACTTGGCCTGGCTTTCCTTCAAAAGCCAGAAGTGCATTATTCACCTCATGTAGTCTCTGCTCTGATGTGAGCCTGCCTTCCAAAGGCTATGGCTTTCTCAGATAAATGGAGCCTTATCTAATTAGTTATTTATATCAACAGTCCTCACAGAGTGCTGAACACTGCAAAATTATATCATAGGTATAAGGAGGAAATTAAGCTTCATGCTTTGAAATGGAAGAAGGCATTGACAATTCTGACAATAACTTTCACTATGTCCCTTCACATAGGCTCTCTTTGTGATTTTGTTTGACCCCTCGGCTGAGCTCTGGAAAATAAATGCAAAAGCCTCAACTCTGCATTTTTTTCAGAAGCTGTTACTTTCCAGCTACTCATTGGACCCCCTCATAATAGAGGTGCAGCCCAACTAAGCCAAACAGCCTCATCTCAGTTTGGAGCAGTGCCTCCCTGGGAAGGAGTCAGGGAGATATGGATTGCAACCCTTTCACAGTGATGGTGATCTGCCTGATACAGTCCAGACAGCTGTTTGCTGCAGATTTGATTGAGTTCACCAAAGACCTCCACAAGCTACTCATTTTAGATGATAGTCCAAAGGGTGAAGGCCCTCTGTCCTGTTTGCAATCATTTCCCCCCTTTCTTTAAAGGTCGAAATTAAATGAATATTTCTTTACCACTTTACAGACAAATGCTTTGATAAGTGACTGCTCAGTGGCCATGGGGATGAATGCAGAATGTGGCAAATATCCTGATAGACAGATGAGATTTTAAAATATAGGATTTTGTTTGTAATATAGAAAAGGGGGTGAATTTTCTGATTGTTAGATTTGGCAGGGGTGGATCTCTTCAAGTTATTATCTTCTGTGCTGAATGAGTACTGACATTAGATAGTCAAACTGTATAACACATGGAGATTATTAGTAAATAGATATGCTTGCAGCTCTCCAGCCCTCGAAATCTGCAGTGAAACTGTTCCCTCTGTCTAAAGGAGGCTCCAGCTGCTGCACTGACAACATAAGCCAGAGGTGAGGTCAAAGTATCACTTAGACCCAGCGTGTTCCCTGCAACAACAGAGACTTCTCCAGGGACATAACAGCCTTTTTTCCCTGAAAAGGTTCCTTAAACTATATCCAGAAAAAAAAATCACAGTCCTTGGTCTCAAATGAGTGTATGTTCCCTCTGTATTTCCATAGAGATCTGCTTACCACTGGACAGTAGTGAGGAAGGAAGAAGCTGGCTGTTTGTTAGAGGCACCCAGCAATGTTGCAGGAGAACTAAAAGCTTTTCATAAATATGTCAGCAAACCTCTGCCAAAACACAGCCAGAAAGCTGGCAGCCTTTCTGCCAGGCTGCCTCAGCTCTCCTAGGATCCTGTGTTTTGAAAGAAAGAGGAACTCAAATTGAATTAAAAAAAATAGTAAAATTGATAAACCATTTTTATAAATCAAATGAAACACCTCATTGTATACACTAGTTGGGTAATGCTGACACAAACCAACCTGGGACATGCGGATGCCGGGGTGTCCATAGAACTTGCTCAAACTGGTAGCATGTGCATCCTTATATACTGCTTCCATAGCAGACCCTGAGATGAAAGCCTTTGCCCTGCCTTTCCCTTCTTAGCTTTCTAGAGGGTGATAAAGAGGGAAATTCAACACTCGGAGCTCACCTTCCCTGGTTCTTTCACTTACTGGAAGATTTCTGCTATTTGAGACTTCTATTTGAAAATGCCTGCCTACATTCAGTGTTGTGTATTGGTGGGTCACTTCAGTCAGCCTCTGCACTAAACCATATTTATTGCATTCTGCAATAATATTACAGTTGACTGTACCCTGCCATTTCTCATCTTTATAACAACAATAAAACCTTAAAATTAAAGCAATTTCATTTTGGATAAAAAAAATGCAATAAGCTCTTCAGTGAGCTTCTAAAAGGGCACAGTTGTTCTAAATAAATATTAAAATCGATGCATGATATTGGTGAATTCTGATGAGAAATCTTTATTAAAAACTGGTCTTAATTTTTAATAGGAGAACCTGCAAGTCTAAATGTCAAGGGTCTTCATGAGTATGTACAGGAGCATATACACATATGTCATTGGCACATGGCAGCATGTGATTCCAAATTCTGAAGTTTTTCACACAGTCCAGTGAAAGGAAATATAAATTCTTAATATGATTTAGATCAAGGTAGTAAGACGATTGTAAAAGGCAAGGGGAATTTTTTTTCATAAGTCTCATTACTAGAAATGTATTGCTAGTAATATTTTCACTTAATGGTACTTACCTAAGCCAGTCATGTCAGATGTCCTGTGCAGTCTTATGCATAGAAAGTCATAGTCTGAGTCTTCAAGTATGTGCAATGCGCAAAACAAAAGGCATCAGGAAGAGGGGCAGTGTGAACCTTTTTTTCCTCTCACAGGAGTGGAAGCACCATCTTGCTGCATGATCATCCTTCCTCAGATTGTTTATTGTGGATCGTTTGTGGGGAATGTAAGCTTTGAGGTGGGTGGGTGAAAGTTGCTTCCATGAATAATGAAAAAGATTTTTCTAGTGGTAAGGGTAGAAGTGGGAGAAGGCAAACATGGGCTTGTGGGAGGAGATTCAGGTGACTGAGGATGCTGCTGGGGATGGAGTGACAATAACCTTCTTTAAATATGATGACAAGACAGGAATTATATTCCAAAAAGTTTTGAGAGGTAGGACAGAAAGCTGGTGTTTGATGTGGTAGAAGGTGAAACGAAGTTAAAGCTCAGTGGAATGGGTTCTAAACTATTCAAATGCTGTATGTTTAAGAATATAACAAAACCTCAAAGCTTTTCTTTCTAAATAGCATTTATTTATATTCACATACCTCTCAGATTGCACAGTGAGGTTACCATCCCTCAGCCTCTCTGCCAGGTTGCAAGCAATGAATTTCTGCTTCTCACAGCAGCTCCCATGCATTTCATGCAGGTCCCTCTGCCAGGCTGTGCTGCGCATGCCGGTGGCACTCCAGGGATGAGCTGGCTATTCAGTGTGGCTTGACAAGCTTCAAAAATGTTGTGTCTACTTGCCCCTCTATGATTCATTATATCAGGACTGTGTTATGCTCAGGTTATATTTTGTTTATTATTTCATTGTCCATTTCTATTCAACAACCTCAGATACTTCCTATTGAAACTTCTCCTTGTCTTTTGCATATCTTCACTCAGAACAGTGTTTAAAGTACAGATTTGGTTACCTTCCTTTTTTGACACCCCTCCTGCTCCCGCTATAGTGTAACTTGTGACACAGTTTACATTATATAATGAGGATTATCATTTGGATAATTAAATCAATATGTTTAAATACCCTGTTTGAGGTTGTTGCCATTGGAACAGACATTTTCACAATGGATCCTGCAAATTTGCCTAGTCCTCCTTGGTTTCTGATCTTCTCAGCCTGTGGATTATGTGTTCAGAACTTGCATTTTGTTGCAGGCAAAATAAGGACATTATTCCATCTCTCACAGTCTTTAGAGAACTTGCCCAGAAATAAGAAATGCTACTGAAAAAGCTTTGACTTGAAGAAGCTGAGTTTATGGCATGGAATGATCAGCCCAAAAGCTATGGCACATAGTGTGCAGTACACACTATTGCCTGCTCCATGTCTTAAATTATAGAGTGGAAATCAGTCTTGGAATCAGGCCCTGATTATGCTATTTGCTATTGTTACATGCTGAAGGAGAAAAGCATCTGCAGCTTCTTTTTAAACATTTGTTCATTAAACAAGTCTTCCTGACAAGAATATAAGTGAAGGACTGCTTGTATCCTGGCAAGAGAAAACTGGACTGGGAGATGTATCTAAGGTTTGTGCAAGGTGTGGAATCCTCCTGGAGATGGGATGGGGGATTATAGCTCCATTGACAGCCCCCTGAGGAAGGGGCTGTCCTCTACACTCCAACAATTCATCTGCTTTGCAGCTCTTCTTCTGCAGAGAGTTGTTGCAGGAGAGTGGTGAATGCTGAACCCATCAGCACTTGTCTTCTGCAGCCTTTGGCTACCATGCTTCCTCATTAAGGTACCTTTTCATTGTGATTTTCTTTCTCTACTCTGCCTCCCAGGACAACCCTTTGACTTGTAGTAGCAATTTGCTAGACCTCAGGGGCTACTTAGTTGAAATAGCAAAGCTGATGCTTTCTTCTTTGTACTTTCTACCTCCCCTTTCCCAGTGGTAGCCCAGGAACCTGGCAAGGAAGAATGAACCATACACTTCAACAGCTTCAATCTGCACTTTTTTTTCTGGGCAAGGATGTTGTGAGCTCTTCTCTTCAGAGTGTGACAATCTTACTGTTTGCAATTGAGCCTCTCCTTGGAGCATTAATAATTGTTTGGGATTTCATTTAAAAAAAATAATGGAATAATGGCAAGCTAGAACATCCAAATAACTTCTAAATTAGTGTGATTGGTGCCAAGTATATCAGCGCTAAGCCAAAAATCCAAAGCTTGGACAACAGATCATTCAGCTAGTTGATGTATATTCATTAATTATTATGGGAGTAGGGAGGGAACAATGCACAAATGGAAGGGAATTCTTTTCTTCAGTTTATGTATACAAATATTAAAATGGGGCTGGTTTTGTTTAGTTGTTAAATTCCAGAGTTGGTGGGATTTTTTTTTCGAAAACATATTCTTAGTCCCAGCAAACAGTTGGAGAAACAATAGCTAATTTAATTTATCATCTTTTGCATGCACAGCTGTAGATGGAAGGAAAGCTCTGTTTTTTCATCAAAGGCCTTCACAATTCAGTCTCACTAGCTTTAAGCCATTTTGAGAAGCATGCTTGGTTAGTAATCTTTGTGTGAGGCAATTCAAAGCTCCTCGAAAGCTGGAAATGTTGAGTTCACAATTCAAAGTCTGTTCCAACCTGGGGGCTGGCTCCTTGTGTGTTGTCCTCTCTGTTGCTTAGCACTGCCTGTCTTTCACAACATTTAATTACAGGCTTGCGAGACCATGCAGAGGAGGCTACGAATAGCAACTTTCAGGGGAAGAGTCAGCCTCAAGGGTTTTCCTCTACTTTCTCACAACCATCACTGAACAGTGACACAAACTTTTTATTTAGTGGTTGTCCATCTCCTGTGATCTCTGAAATAAAGCCACCCAATTAAATGCCTTTCTGAGTGTTATTTTACTACTATTCTTGGGTTAAGGGATAAAGGGACAAAAAAGGAACACTGTGTGATTTGTCAGTCACTAAAAGGGTGACTGGTATCTCATCTTGCATTTGTACTCTTAACTTGAAGTTTGTCATAAATCATCAAATCTATGAACTCAGAGAAGTGCAGGTATTAGTGTATAGGCCAGCCACCAACTTATACCAGTGCATGCACAGAAGTGCTAGTGGCTTGTTCTCTATTCTTTCATGATGTTTCTATTCAGGAAAGTGTGAGAGGAGGAAATGAGAGTGATTCCTGTTTCTGCATCCCTTCTTTAGAGGATGTTGCAGGAGGAAACCCCTCCATGGGTTTCCATGGCAGGGGGGACTGGAATTAAATAGTCTTTACGGAGCATCCAACTCAAGCCATTCTATGAAGCAATGATTCTATGAGACATCATGTTTCCAAACCTCTCCCAATCCTGTCAGTTGTGAGTACAGTGCTCTTCAGAGAGGCACCAGAGAGAACAAAGGGAAGGGGGAAAATTGGATTGTGAAAGGGGCATTACCCATTTCTGATACAGAGCATCCAATGGACAGCGGAGATAGGAGAAAGAAAACAGGGATGTATGTGGGACATGATGTGTGGTCCCCAAATGCACCAGACCCTAACAGAGTGGTGTTCAAATTGTCCTATAGCAATATTCAAAAATGGGATTGTTCCCCTAGAGCTTTCTACCCTTGTTGTGGTTTTTACTACTTAAAGTAGTTTAAAGTGCTGGTGTGTCTGTGTCTGCAATACATGCTGCTGTACTTGAAGTCTTGTGTCCCAAAACAGCATTGAAAGGGCAACCCTGCAAAAGATGAGAATATATCAACAGCTATGACAAGGTTTGCTTTTGAATGAGGTTAAAGAAATGTCTGAAAATTAAATTTCGCACAAAAAAGTTTGCCATAAGTATAAAAAATATTTGCTCTTGGGATTTTCTTTGTTGGAAAAATCTTTCTAGCCACTCTTTTTTTCTTCTTTCAACTCTTTTTTTTTTTAACTCTGCTGGACTATTACCAATGCAATACAGCAATACTCTACAGATGACAGGAGAGGTTTTATTAAAAGTAGGGTTGTTGTCAGCTATGAGTCTCTGGGGTGCCCATTTCCAGGTTTTCCCAGCACTCCCAAGAACCATGGTTTCCTTTCTTTTCCAACAGCCTGTGCTGTGCTGGTTTCCTGGGGCATTTGCTTGGGCCAAGAGGGAGTGGAATCACCCTGGTTTACAGCCCTAGGCAGCAGATGAGACCAGGCCAGCTTGTCCTTGCACTCTCTCTGAGCCAGCCCTTAGTTATGTAAGTAACTGCTCTTCCAGTGCTGTTTGCATAAGGCTTTGCATGTCTTTGATATCAGATTTGAGGAACAGCCCTTAGTTTTTCAGAAGAAGCAAGAGAGCCATTTGCACAGCTCCCAGTGCTGGGGTGGGAGGGCTCAGGCTCCATCCCACTGCTCAGCCTCTCAGCCAGAAAGAGCATCCCTACTCCCTGGTCAGGGCTGGCCCAGGTAGGCTCCACTGGACGAGTCCTTTGATGTCTTGGTTATGAAGAACATATTAAACCTGCTGAGAGGAAGGGACTGTTTGCTTATGAGTCTGAGGCAAACTTGTTAAGTCTTTTAGTTCATGTGTAAGATACTGAGATGACAGATTTTCACTGGGATTAAATTTAAGTCATGTATGTGTGCAAATCCAAACTTTTGCAGTAAGCTCCTGTTGTAATTTTTGATGTCAAAGGTGACTGGCTTGATTACAGTAGGGGAACAATTTTAAATCACCTTTCCTATCCTCAAACAAACAGTAAATAAATTCCCTGAGCCCCAGCTCCTTATACAAGTAACAGTGCTGCTTTTTGTCTCAAGATAACGTTATAAACTCACTCCAGGGGGGAAGGTGCCCTGTCCATCCAGCTGCTGTGATAGGCTTTCATACCAGGAAAGCTTTGAATGGATGTCACTGTGGGCGTGGGGCAAGGGGACCTGCCACAGCTGAGTAATGAGTGCGTTACAGTGTGGCTGGAGTCCAGAGGGTGAAAGTCTGAGCAAGTCAAGTTGTTGCTTCCTGGTCTCCATAGCTGGTTTTTCTATTACAAAAATGAAGCCTGTTGGCAGGCACAGGAAATAAATTGTGTGCTGCTTTGTGCCATGCTTTCTCTACCCTGGATCAAGGTGTAAATGTCCCCGAGGCCTCTCACAAAAATGCCACACAGCTGTAAAATGAGTACAAGCATAAAAAATAGCCTGATGATTGTAAGTAGGATACAAAAGAGAGAACAGTTTTATTTTGTTGCTAACCCTTGAGAAGGGAATAAAGACAGACCAGAATGGACCTGCTTAGGCTGCCATTTCCATTTAGCTAAGTGTAATTTGGCAGACCTCAACCTCTGAAAGGTTTGTAAGTAGTTGTAACAGAACAGTGATACAGCACTGAACACAGACATGCACTCACAGACCAGTTCCCCATACGTGTACCTTAAATACAACTCCCTGAGCTACTCCATTCATGGCCCTGAAGCCTGAAATTGGAGTAATTGGATATAAGGTTATGTACTTGTCAGTCTGGCCTCCCACAGCTGAGCCTTACAGTAAATACATTGGATTTCTCTACATTTGTGAATTCCAGAAGTGAGACTACCAGCCGCCAGCTGTAAGTGTAGGAAACTGCTTATCCCTAAGATGGTAACAAGACAAATTGGCACATTTTTTTTACTAGCAGGATTATCTACCCTCATCAATCACATTTCATACTTGAAAACTAATTAACAGTTTTCCATGTCAACTGAGTTTTTGTTGCCCAAGTTCAGCTGTGATTGCAAAGACACAATGGAAATGTTTGCACATATAAACACCAGGCACCTAGGAAACAAAATAGAGGAACATGGCCTGCTTGTGCAGGATGTGAAACCAGCTACTGCAGCAAGGGGAGCAGCTAAAGTCACTAGAACACACAGAGTCAAGGGTAGGCATTGCTCGGAAATGGAAGTGTAATCAAAGTGATGTTCATGGCTGTCAATAAACTTCAGGGATCTGAGAGTAGAAGGAGCAAGAGATGTTGTAGCTAATAGAAAGTTCATTTTGGTCCAAATAGTTTTGGGGAAGGAAGTAAAACCTCTATTGGAATAGCACTGAGAACTTGTTAAAGCATTTCCTTTCCTCTCTTAGCCATCACTTAACTAAACTTGCAGCCTTAAAGCTTCCTTAGCCACCACGCCTTCTCCTTTCTCTTCTCTTGCTGCTCCATGAATCTCCACCTGAACTCATCTTTTCAGTACTCTTCCTGGATTTCTCCATGCCTTTCACTGGCCAGACTGAGCAGCTTTTCATTACAGCCTGCAGGTTATACATATTGCATTGAGGAGCTTCACTCTTTGTTTGCAAAATGTTTGAGCCCTCTGGCAGCATGTACATTTCCTTTAGTCAGTATAATTGCCAGTTTGTTAAAAAATAGGCCCAACCTTTATATCCCAGGAAGGCAAATCTTGGGAAGCAGCTCTAGAGAGAACAAGATGTCATCTCAGCCGAATATAAAACATTTTCCTTCTGAGAACAGCAAAACCTGGCTCTTACCGGAGGGCCTTAGTTCCACCTTCCCTGTGACCCTCTGTGTACTCATCCTTCTCCATGGCATTGCCAGAACTGGTGTGGGGTCTCATCATGCCTGGCCAGATGTGCCTCATGCCCTAAGGGGGACCATCCTGCAAGGGCTACCACAGAAAATCCATACAAATACCTTTTTTGATTTAGATTATATTGCTGTAATTGAAGGTTCAAGATTTAAAAGAAAAATGGTCCAAATACGTTATTAATCTAATATTAGAGAACATAAAACTTCTAGGAGTTAAGCCAGGAGGCCAGTAAGAAGCAATGAGTACTGTATGTTTTGAAGAATAGTAATGTGCTTAAGTGTCTATATGATGCAGGGCAAATGAGTGGGTTTAAAATGTCTTAGTATAGATTGAATTGAGATGAATCACCTTAATTTTCGAGGACAGCCTGTCTCTGGCATGGAAAAAGCCAGCCAGGACATGCAAAAGCATGAATGTAGGTGCTTGCATATTCAATTCTTCACTCTGCTGGGAATCCCTCTACCCGATGCCTTTTATGTCTCAGATGTAGGGATGAAATGGAATTAAAAGGTCAAAATATTCATCAGTTTCACGAATAACAGCCCAGTGCTTGTCTTTCTTGCAGTGGCCTCATGGAGAGCTTCCGAACTCAGCCTTCAGGTAGCAGACTGAGGAGTTTGAGAAGATGGGTAAAACATCAGGTACTTAGGTTGTGCTAAGCTGCGTGCTTCTCTGGCTATGCTGGTACCAGGATCTGCTGTATTTTGGATATGGAAGTACGAGGGGAACTGGAGGCTGCAGGGTGCGTTCATTAAGAAGAAAGAGATAACTGTGAACCCCTTGGTCTGTTAGATCTCTAGATGTCTACAGAAGCATGCTTAAGCAACCGCCATCTTGGCTTCTACTTAAAATGTCTTGATCAGTTTCTAATTGTTCTCTTCCCTCAGCACAAGGCTTCCTGCTCGAGAGAGGCTGTGAAGTCACAGCAGCACTGCTGTGGGCTCAGCTGCTGCTTCTGTCCTCCTGCAATCACATTAAGGACCCAGAGGTGTTACTGCTCTCTGAACAGTTCTTCTTGCTACAAATGATGGATTAAGTCAAAATGACATCGCTAACTTTACTTCATCTGCCAACAGCTCTGAATGGAGCTGAGCAGAGAGTCACAGTTTCTCTACTGACAGGATCTGGCAAGAATTGATCATTAGTTTAGTTTTTCCCTTGTCAGTAAACTTAGAGGTGCATCCCACCAGACCTGCTCTGTCACTGCTTCTGCTGAGTGTTTACATGGCAGCTGTGGTTTGGCTGCTGTGCCATCAGTGTGCTGGTGACATTCTGCTCTGTGACTTTTTTTCCAGCAGATCCAAATGGTATAATTTCCCTTTTTTCCCTGAACCTGGCCAAGACAGATGGCTGGATGAGAATCAGCTGGCAGACAACCTGGCAAGAGGAGGTGTGAGGTGCAAAGTGCAAGGAGATGGGCAAGATGAGCAATCCAAGATGTGGTTGCAGGTGGTGACTGCACTGTCACAGCCCAGCTGTGACTATGATTGCCAATGAGTGGCCATTTTTTAGTATTTCCCAGAATCTGCTGGCTTTTGGATTCCCAGTTAATGAACTTTCCAGGCAGTACGTTCATATACAACACCTCAAGCAACAGGAGGGACTCTTACTTCTCCTTGATTTCACTTTCAGGTTAGAATATTGCAAGGTGCTGACCTGATAGCTGTCTGTGACAAGCCTGGTGAGGCTTCATCTAGGACATAATCTAGGGTCTGCCAGGCCATGCCAAGGGCATCAGCAAGTCTGGGACATGGAAACAACCATAGCAGACTTTCCACTTTATCTGTGGAAAGCTTGGATTTGGCACCACCACCTGATTTCATAATTTTTGTTTGTTTGGGTTTGAGTATTTTTTGCCCCCTCTCCCATTTTTTTTTTTTTATTTTATTGCCTAACTTTTGTTGTGGGGAAGAAAGAATGAAAATAAATGCTTGGAAATTCAGAGTCTCTGCTTAAACATTCCAAAAGTAGGTTGTATTGATTTTTGTGTTTGTAGAGATCTTATCTGAAGATGATAACTGGCAAAAAACAACAAACTATTGATTTTGATATGAAATTATGTATCTATATATACAGTTTTGATAGATATACAAAGTTAGGCTTTTCTGACCTGCTAGTAATCCTGAGCAAACAGGCATTTGAATGAAAAGTTGAATGATGTACAGCATAAGTCAGCTGAGATGGTGATTAACAAACACCTCCAGTGTGAGGGGGTGTTCATACTGTCTAGCTTACAAGCTCCGAATTGCATAAATGCATACCTGAAGTACCTTGAAGGAGCCCTCAGTGAGCATTTCCAAGAGCCACTGGTAGAATCTTTAATTTCAGAGTAATACCTCTAATCTGTACCTTTTTTCTGGCGGAGCACTTCAGTTTACCTTATGAAGACAGGTATTTTAGATCATACTTTTGATTTATTGTTGATGAACACTAGCTAGTAGGTTAGATAAATGTATAAGGAGGAGTTTGCTGCATTGGGGCTTAACAAGGTGGTGTAGGGCAATCTGTTATTCAATTTACAGTGGTAGAAACACACACTGTAGCTGCTGGCTTGTTCTTACTATAAATAATATGTAGTTGTCACTTTCAGCACTGAGGGAACCTGAGCAACAGGAACCTCTATTTATTTGCAGTTGTAGCTTCCCTCATGCATCACTGGTAGTGGAAATGAAACACACACACAAAAAGATGAAAACTCTGCCGTAAGCTTCAGTGGAGCTTTAACGTATTGCAAGAAATTCCTGCAGGGATTTCCCATCTGCCTTTACCTACTGGGTTTACAGGAGATTATCCACCCATAGCAGCCACAAAGGAATGTTTTCAAGATGTAAAAGCTTTCCTGAGCATTAGACCCTGCTAGAGGTGTCCTTTATCAAAACATTTTAGAATTTGGGATGTTTGGTTTCCTACCTTGCAATCTGAATAAATTTTTTCGATTTTCTGTGTATTGTTTCCTCTCCCTCCCATCAGTAAAAAGCAGGCAGTGATTTTCACGACTATTTAAGAATGGATGCAATGCAATGTGCTATAAATTCTGCATTTCTAAATAGTACATTTTGTGGCAAAGAGGTTTTTCTCTCTTCTCCTCCCCATTTTTGGACTGGTGAGTGGTTATGCTTTGCTGCTGCTTGAAAGTTTCCTTCACCATGCCTTTTCCATCGTGAATTCTGTTTCAGATGGCCTTTGTGCAGCACCAACTTACAAAGTATATTTCTTTATAAACCTCCAATGAGCTGGAGATGTGTAAATGAGCACTTCTGGTGCATGCTCAGAGGGTGCTTTTATGGTTTGGGAAACCACAGCCTGCAGATTAAAGTCCCAAAAGGTGTATTTCCAGAGTATCCTGGTGTTTGTAGATTGATGGTAGAAGGAACAGAGATGTTTAATAAGATAGAGATGCATGGGACTTTGAAGCAAACGTACTCATTGCGAGGATGAGGGGCAGAAAAGGGCCTGTGCCATATTTGTAGCTTTTTTCATGCAAAACTGTTGGCCCTCTGCAAAGAGGCAAATTTCTTCCATGTAACTCTGCTGATTGATTGATTTCCAAGATCTGTGGTTTCAGGAACTCCTGCTAAATTCATATAGTCACGCAGGAAAGATTTTAAAATTAGCAATATAAACGTTGGCAAATAGTTGTAGATGAAATCAACTATTGCTCTCTGTAATAGTCTCCCAGGCTCTATCTCCATGGCCTCCGCAGTGCAATGCCCCACAGAGATGTACATGCCAGCACTGCATATATACTGCTCATAAAACTAGGGGGGGAAGCGTGACTGAAATGACTCTCATGTCATTTATGAGACTAAAACATGTTCACAACAAACTTTGTTAGCATTTTGTCTCTTCTTGCCCTAGCCAGATGTTTCTATAACGTGGTTTGCTGCTGTGAGAGATGAGGGGGGGCAAGTGGGAATTCTCAGTGCTAGTGTCAGCTGGAGGTTGGCATCACTCATTATGGCGTAGTCATGCACTTTCATGAGAAGCCAGTCAGCTTTGCTGACAGCTGATCTGGAGCCAAGACACCAAAAGGTTAAGTCACATCTTCTCTGTGACTGCTGCTGCTCAGTTTCCCATGGCATCGGAAGGGATGATCCTGTGGTTCCAGTTTACCCTCTTGAGTCCTTACTGAGCATTCACTTGGCTGCAGTGCTCTACTATATTAGGAGTGTATGGAGCAAAGCCCAGGAGCCTGGATCAGGAATTCTCCTGTCAGTCTGAAGAGCTACTGCTATATTTAGTAACAGGCACATGAGAATAGCGGCTTAAATGTGGGAGGGGGCTGCTGGAATGCTGAAATGTGTTTGAATCCAATTGACTCTTGATGGAAACTCTCAGATTGTACTATCTTTAGAGGGTCTTGTACAGAAATAAGTTACATTTCCCTATTTTTTTCAATAAAAAGAAAAGCAATTCAGCTCTCGTATACCTCGACCACAATAGTTTTGATGAACAGCAATTACTGCAGATCAAAATAAAACCCTCGTTAAGTGTTTCTTTACCCTCTTGTTTCAGTCACATGCAAACTAATCAGCAAAAGTGTATTGCATTCAAATGCAATTATGGCAGCCATTATAATGTGAACAACTTAGTTGTGGTGGTTATTTTTTCTTTTTTCTTATTTTCATTTAATGTTATTTGAAAATTAGCAAAAGATCCACCTTGTGTTTGAAATGCCCAAATAGGAAAGTGAAAAAGTACTGTTAGGAGCAGGAGGATTTTCATTTGCAATTAGCACACAGATTCCTCTCTATAAACAAACAACCCCCCTTGCATCTAGTGACCATAAAACAAGAAAAAGCCTCCTAAATTATTAAATTCATAAAGAATTTAGTGTGGTAGCAGTCAGATGCATCTGATGAACCACACTTTAGCAGAAATTTACAACTATTCTTTATCCAGAAAAGCAGGTTTACTGGTTTTTAGCAAGAGCAGTGTTTTGTGGTTTTCTTTCCATTTTCCACCTAGGCTGAGTGCTCTCTTGTGAAGGTCGAGTAAGTCCTACACGGTCTGGTACTGAGTCAATAGCCAAACACAGAACCAGGATTCCCCTAGGTCCCACTCATCTCTGAGTCACTCATCTACATAATCTCTAGGGAAAGCACATGGGGCTAAATGATCATCAGGAAGGCTGAGGTGGGAAATTCAGTTAAATCCCTTTGTAGAGATTTATTTCCTCAATACATCCAGGGAAAGGTAGAAGTTTGGCACTAATGACCCATGGAGAGGGTAATTTTTATTTTTTTGTTTTGCTGAACAGGATAAAAGGAGGGTCTAGAGAGCCCTGCTCTGGGTTTTGAATGCCTGAACCCACTTCCCCGCCTCTCTGCAGCACTGCAGTATCATACTCATTCTGCCATAGCTTCACCCTCCAGCCCCACAGGCAGTGAGCATGGCAGAGGCTGGAAAATCTAATGCAGCTCAAGGCAAATATTATTCCTTGTTTTTCTTCTGAGGCTGTTCAGCTTCTCTCTACATGTGAATATGACTGGACATTTTTTCCCTAAAAAAGAAATTTTGGGGAAAATTTCTACCTTTGTTTAGCATTTGCCTAGTGCTATCCAACTCCTCCAGGTATACAAGATATGCCTAGTGGATACATAGAGATTTATATGTGTATATATCTTGAAGCTATACACATCCATACACATATGTACTTTCTTTAAAGCCACTAGTGCTCTTTGGTAAGATTTGCCTATTTTTGTATTTTCTTCATTCTTTGGAAACAAGAAATACCTCTTAATTAGCCTATGATTTGCAAACAATATTGTTCTAGCAGTATTTCTGTGATGACATTGTGACCCAAGCCTGGGATGCCAGGAAGTTCTCCCACTCAGCCTCCTGCAGGCAGAAACATATAGCCTAAGTTAGGTAACACATGAAAACCTCCCTCCTCCTCAGGCATACACAATATACGGTAATTTGAAAATGACTGGAAATGGTGGTACTTCCCATCCACTCTTGTAAGTGCAATAATTAACTCCTGGGTCCAGAACCACCACAGGAAAAGTTTCTGCTTTTTTAATTAGACTCTCTCTCTCTCTCTCTGTAGTTATGACAATGCTCCAACTTTATGGTAGATACTATTTTTTCTAATGTAAATTCCTTTCTCTGGTTTCCTCCATTATTTGCCTGACATTTCATGTACATCCTGCTGCTATATCAACATGGAGTTTTTCTGAAAATGCACAGGTAAATATGGCAAAGCAATGAGGAGACACCATAGTTTCAAAAACAGTTATCTCAATTGCTGGCCTTTGACTTGGCATAAATCAGTCTCTAAGGAGTTTCATTAATGTTTCATTTTCCTTATGAGATCCGTTGTCCACTTTCTGTGTGAACTGCTGCTGGGTAAAACAGCAAAGAAAATTATGCTTTGTTGCATTAATTAGGGGTGTTTTTTCCAAATCACACAGCACTCTGTAAATAACCGGATGCATATTGTGTGTATAGATAAACAATCATCAGTGCAGCTTGTAAATATGCAATACATACCCAGAATGTGTCCTGAAATTTTTCTTACTGCTGTCAACTGAGCACATCTCTGTCTGGAAAAAGAACAGCATTGACTGACATGTGAAATCTGGGGGCCCGAACTGCCCTGCCTCAAAATGGAAGCTGTGATGCACTCAAGCACTCAGTAAATGCTGCTCTCTCCATCCACAGGTCTCCAACACATGCATCATGGTAGGGAAGTGGGTGTTTAAGCTTTGGCTTATGGTAATTTAGCAAGTATCAAATACAGCTGTTAACAGCCAGACCTCTAGAATGAATGTACGGCAGGGGTAGGAAGTGAGTGGACACAGATGGTTAGTCATTACAAAAGCTTGCAGCCTGGGTCTTTGAGGTCTAGAAATAATTAGCAGCTCTTGCCCATGAGTGTGTATCACAGAGATGCACTTGCACACTCTGTGACAGGGTCACCACTGTTCAAGAGCCCCCTTACCCCAGTGAGGTTCACCCTTCAGTGCCACCACATCTGGAGAGATGCCTCATTGTACTTCATAGCTCAGTTGATTAGAGCATGAGTAGAGTTAATAAAACCAAGGCTGTGGGTTTGATCCCTGTATGGGCCATTGACTTAAGAGTTGGACTTGATGATCTTTGGGGGTACCTTACAACTCAGAATATTCTGTGAAGACTGTGAATCTCTAAGATGGATGGGCCCTGAGTAAACCCTCTCTGACTGAGCATAGTGCCTCATAGAGGAGTAGAGCAGCTATAGTCAGAGCAGTGAAAGGCAGATACATAGATGCAGCCCCTTCTCTTCACCTCCTCTGTACGGGAGGTAATTTTGAAAACAATGTCTGTTATGCACTGTAAGAGCAAATGCTTAAAATAAACTATAAGCAAGTAGCAAATCACTTTGTGTAAGAGATCACTATGGATGAACACTTTCTAGCAGTCTAGAAAATCTAACCATCATGTTAAGCTGACTTTCAAAATAACTGTTGACCTATCCAACTGAACAGAGTCATAACAATTTCCTGAGCAGGAAAACCCTTAAGTTGGCACAGAGATCTTGATCAGTGGGATATAAAAGAGAAGTTAGGGAGGGATGTTTCAGAGAGGTTAGAAATGTTTCCTTTGTCACTTTTCAGCTGTCCTTTTCCTTGGAGTATTGACTCAAAAGATCAGGAATTGCACTGTTCATAGGCGTTTGCTTGTGTCAGGTAACCAGATGTGCTTCTGATCTCTGTCTGTATCTCTCTGGGTTCCTGTATCACTTCCATTGATATTATCCCTGCAGGTAAATGAACAAATGCAATAAAATCTACAATTCCTTCCTTTGTCTGATGACTGCAACCAGAAGAACTGTTGGAACTGGTCATCCCAGTCAATGCTCACTTCCCATTCAGGCAGGGATGCTTCTTAGCTCTGAGAGAATAGTACATCACTGTTCTCCTCTGTGACTCTTCTCAATTGATGTTAGTCTTACTTTGCTCAAGATGGCTCAGGATCCTTAAAACCAGTCTTCATCTAATACATTGTATTGTATTTGTGACTGGGAAGATAGATAATGGAAATATTTTCTGAGAAAACAGGAGCCTTTGAGATATTACTCTTGGCCATTTATTTTAGAAAAACTGTGAGAACAAGGGAAAGTTATTATTTCCGGTGGCCTTCAGATATAGCTGAAAGTGTCATACTGAAAAACATGGGTTTTTCCTCCTCTGTATCCAGAACTGATCTGAGGAGAAAAATACAATAATCCTGTAAACACACCTCCCATCACCAGCTAAGAGAGCATTCAAGGTTCATCATCCCTTGTTTCAATTATGAATGATGCCTCTGACAATCAGTCCCAGAGAATGTGAAGAATAAAGCAAACAAATCCAGCTGCTCTAGCAGCACAAGAAGTCCTAAGGTCTAGGTAAGACACTATAAACATTTTTCTGTGTTTTCCTATGTAAGGTTCTCCATTCCTGAACAATCACTTTTCTTCAGAGTGGCAGTGAGGGATGTCCTCACCCATGTCCTCTATATCAGTCTTCCTCATGCCTGGATTGGCATTGGTCCTGGCACTTGCCTCTGCTTTGGCACCCTGACAGAGTCTCTTTTTCTTGAAGTCCTGTTCCAGCTGTTCTGAGGTTTCTGGGGCAGGCCTGAAGCCTTGAGTCCACAGACATCTTGTTTGGCAGCCTGCACCTCTGTTTTTTTCCCCTACTGCATTTAAACTAAGCCTGTTCACAGGTCTTGCATGTAAAAGTATGATAAACACTCAATAGCTCTTCTGTGTTTTTCTTTTGTCAAGTTAAATAATCTCTTTGACAGCATCCCATGGGCTTTCCTTGAGACCAATCATCCCCACTGCTGCCCTTGCTGAACCCAGGATGTGCAGAGTGACACAGGCATGAGCTCACAAAACCATCACAGTGAAAATTTTCTCCAACTGGCAGCAAAAACTGCCTTACCTGGAAATTGGTCTGGCTCCAGTCTGGTGTTTCATGTGCTTCAACCACAGGCTGCTTGTCTTACTTTGAGCAGCAACATGTTTAAAAGTCAAATTAGTGGGGAAAATTCAAACTGGCGAGTACTAAGGTGGGATCTGGGCTCCCTACCAGAATTAAGAGCTTTGAGAAACTAGTGATCTGGAAAACATGGAGGTTGAGAACAAGGGGGAGAGAAGCAGGACTTGCCAGAGAATATAGGTCATTTCATGTGTACTTGAGTGGATGAGAACTGTTCAGTTTCAGAGATCACGAATGAGGCTAAAAAATTTGTTGTTTCCTATGGAGGTTACATTAGTTTTCACCAGGAGTCTTCGATTCCCTGCATGTTCAGAAGGAAAAGTTTAGGATTGAAAGTGTAGAGGAATCGTGCCAGGGGAAAGGTCTTTTTTTGCAAGGCACAATTGATAGCTGAAATCCTGGGAACCACAGTCATCTATTTGCAGAAAGCTTCCCCAGAGTACACACAGCTAGATTTTTACCTTCATAAATATTGTCCTTTCAGGACATATTTCCTAAATCATGTCCAGTTCACTATCATTTGCCAGCCTCGTTTAACTTCATTAGTGCTCTGGCCTGGTTCATACTGTTTAAAATGCATAGGGTTTCTTGGAAATGGCACATATGAAATTATGCAAACTGTTTAGAATAGCTCCACCTCAAGCGTTCAGCATGGGTAAGTTAAAAGGAATTCGAGAGAACTGCGTTGTACTGACATGTTACATTAACATCAGTAATTAAGTAACGTGTGTGCACTAATACATGTGTTTGAAGTAAGAGAAATGGACAGTAGCAAGCACCCTGACTCCCAGTGGTGTGTAGCCATGTAGGGCCATATTCCTCACTGCAGTGCTGCCTGCTTTGGCAGAGTTAGAGCAGAGCTGCCCTTTTTTGTTCCCTGTAGTGATGGCAGACATATATGCTTATGCTGAGCACATAGCCATACTGCAACATTGCACAGCCATCCACAGTATGGGCAAAATCAGCGAGGCCATATCTGTTGATCTGAGATTTGATCTGCCCAAATAGTCAAGAGATGTTTCATATTAACACTGGGGGGGAGAGGTGGTGTATACTTACTTTTTATTTTTCCAAACCGATATTGCCCCCTCCCTAGCAATATCAGAATGGTACTGATAAAATGTATCCATTTTACCAATGCAAAGGAAACAGAGTTTATGAAAAAAAGTGTATGCAAAAAGTGTATACCAGCCTGTAAGTTTGATAGACCCTGTGGGTGTTGCCCTTTGCTGCACAGAGAAGACTGGCTGTTCCAGGATATCCCTGAAAACAGTCAGGGCTGGAGTAGAGCTCAGGCCAAATGAATGGCATTACCTGGCTCTTATCCACTTCTAGGCACAAGGAATAAATGTTGTGATGGTCTATTCCCTTCCCTGAGTTTACAAATACATCAGCGGATAGTGCGTGGCTTTCAAACGCTGCAAGTGCCTCTTTGTCCCTAGTGAGGTGCAGATCACACCATCGTTCTGTGAGGTGCAATGCCTTCTGAGTCAGTGGCTTCTACTGAACCTGCTAATTGTTAATATCTGTAATTACCTTCTAACCTCTTCTTTGTTCCCCCCCTCCATTCCTTTAGCACAGTCTTTGGTACTGTTTACTAATCCAGGCACCTGCCTGCATGGGAGTGACTCAGTTTGCTCCTGGATTGAGTGTCTCCCTGTAACTTGCATTAAGTGGTTCAGAAAGGTAAGGCTTACAGTAACAGACTGTATTCTTCCAGTACGGGTGTGTTTTAGGTCAAAGGATAAGCATGCTGTTGTAAAGACTGTTGAATAGTGTTTAAAAACATTGGGAAATTAACTGTTTATTCAATGAAGTGGAAGGCTGTGCTGAATCCCCTGGCAACAGACCAAGGCACTGTGGTGTGATGTGATTGCTCTCTTTCCCCTAAAGCCTAAACGCCAGCCAGGGCCATGGTGTGAGACGGTCCCAGGCTCCCATAGACGTAGCAGTATGGATTGCCTGCACCAAATGATGGACTCTTGTGATGAGGTGGGAAGTGCAATAGCACACCCAGGCTGTTTTGCCATTCCGAGACATTTCCTCCCTAGGAAACCCCTGGCTGAAACAGCATGATTCCCTCTGCAAAGCTGCACCAGCTGACGTTCCAAGTAGGGGACTTCCATTCCTCAGAGTTCAGCCTAGCCTTAAATAATGTCATATTCCATGAACTTTCCCTACCTTTCCCATTTTTTATTAAATGCTCTGATTCTGTGAGTTTCAGCTGGGGAGGTGCTGGTGACTGGGATAAATTTTGCAGTTAACCACTTTTACTCATCCCATTGTATTTAGGAAGATACTGACAGTTCTGGTCAAAAGGCCCCATTTAAATTTCAGTCATCTGCTGACACATTAAATGTTTTGGATGCCTTCTGCTGGTGATTTACAAAGAAATAAATGAAATAAAACTAAAGAAGGAAACGTCATAAATGCCCATTCCACATCTCTCTCTCAGCTGTCTTTCACACTTTGTTGGTATAATTATAGCTCATCTCCCCATGTTCCCTTAGCAACAGATGAGGAGGTGGATGGCTGCTTTCTGCACCACTGCCTTGCTCGGAGGACTTGGCAAGTGGTGCTGCTCTGCCTTCTGCCCCGAGGTGGGATGCTGACAGGAGGAGAGCTCCTGCGGGGTGACCCACAACCGTAAGTACCCAGAGATGCTGTTTTGAAGTACCAGAAGGGACTCAGACAGGTTTTTCAGTTGATACACTGAAATTCTCTCGGTGATTTTATTTGAGTTTTATAAGACGCATGCAGACAATGTTGCCAGATCTTGCACACTTTATTGTATAACTATGTCCTTGATCAGAACAATTTGCCACCTCTAGTACAAGGTCAACTGGAGAAAGGCCAGCTTTCCTACACCTCTTCTCAACAGAAAGTAGTAGCTGAACTCACTTCTTGGGCCTCCTAGGCTACCAAAAGAAGGTGATTCCATTTCCAGTTCCTCAGACACCTTCTTCCTGGCAGGTGCTGGTCTGAGACTGGAGCTTCTTGCCTCTGCTGCATCCCTACATGTTAGGACTTCTGGGATAACTAAGACGGAATTGTCTCACTGCTTTTGTAGTATAATGAATATTGTCATGCAGGAGAGAATTAAAAAACTAGTGGCAGTGCCCACCTGTATTTCTTAAAGTCCCACCTGAAGCGCTTCCCCAGAAGTCCTGGCAGAGCATGACATGGATCACTTCTTTGGTACGGATAGCCAAGAAAATTGTGAATTAACAGTTTTAATTTTCCAAATCACACGTGTAAGCTGTCCATAGAAAAGGGAGACAGAAAAAGGCTAGCAGAGCAGGCCATTTTATCACCTTCCTAAGCCCCTTGCCTGCATGTCTCTGTCCATCTGTTGTCATCTCTGGGGGAGGAACTTGGTCACTACAGCTGCACTGTCATAGCTGCATCCACTCTTGAGATGTGATGGTCAGGGAGAAAGCTGTTAGGCTCAGGAGTAGAAAGCAGATGGGGAACATCATGCCCAAACTGTGCAATCCATAGGTGTTATTGTGTGGACTAAACAGACACAGAATCAGAAGTGTTCCTGCCCTAGGTGAAAAGCTTCTTACAGGGGACCCCCTTTCTCAAAACATCTTAAATACAGTTGATATCATATCACACATGTCAATCCCTGGAGCTAAAGCCCAGCATCTGCCTGTGGCTGAGTCCTGCTCAGAGCAGAAGAGGAAGTCACCTGAGGGTCTGTGCCTCCATTATGGCTGTGGTCTGCATTGCCTGCAGGCCCCATGGCAGCTGAGAGGAAAGGAACAGTGGCTTTGTCCTGCAGGTCCCATCCTCCCCCCAAGCCTTGGATGCTCCTGGCAGATGGGATGTCAGGAGATTTCCAGCTGGCTGGCTAGAGCCAAAATCTGGCTTCTCCGCAGCTCCACCAGGCTGGGCTGAGGCTTGCCCACTCTCCGACTGGTATCCCCTTGGCTAGAGCTCCTGTATTTACTTGCAGAACAAAGCTTCTTGTTAGGCAAGGAAGCACAATAGAAATAAAGGCCCAGATGTTCTAGAAAACCCTAGTTCGAGTGTTGTCAGTCTTAATCTGTTAAGTTTAGCAATATAAAGACACTGGTATTGAAAAGAACCTTGTCAAATTAAATTGAACCTATTCCTCTCTGTGTGGAAATGAATCACCCGAGTTTAGACTGGAAAAATTGCACATGCTGCCTGAGACCTACTTCATGTTTCCCTCTCAGATTTTAAGGCACTCATACAGTCAAAGCAAGCTGCAGCTGTCTGCTGTGTAATTCCATGCAAACTGCAGACTTGGGCTTCATTCCTGCATGTACAAGGGCTTGTTAAAGATGCAAGAATTTGGGACATGCAGAGCTGAAGGGAGAAGACCAGATTTCAAATGGACAGGTCTCCAACTAAAGGAGTTTAAAATTACTCTGAGAAGTGCTTTGTCTTCTTCAGAAATGTCTGAATAGTTCTTGTTTTTGCATGATTGAGCATCAGCTCTTCTTTCCCATAGTGTGGCAGCATGTGGGGCAATAGTGGGGCGTGCCTTTTCTGTATGGAGTGTGTCTCCAGGTGCCCAAAACAGGAAAGTCTCCTGTTCTTGAGAAGGTAACATAGTTATATTACTGTGGGAGGCTAGAGGAAGGGTTTTCAAACTTCTCCATTGGCAAAGTGACCTTAGTACAAAATCTTGTCATTTTATAAGGCAGGGCATGCTGCAGTGCTACTCCGTCCACATTTCTTCTCTGAGTCTGCTCAGTGTCGTTACTGCCAGCTAAAGCCAACATAGAATCACAGGGAGGGAGTAGCCTTCACCTGTGGACCAGGGTGGAAAGAAAGGGAAAAGTTCAGTCAAACCTTTTGTTTCTGTTTTACCCATTGAGGTGAAATTTAGAGGACTTAAATTATGCTGAGCTTTGCACGCATGAACAAACAAGCTCTAAGTACAGGTCCTGAAAACAGGACAAGGCTTGAGGTGGATGTCCCTGGGGAAGCACCAAGTGGTTGTTTTCAGGGAAGAGAGGTGCACATAAGGAAGATTCTTCTGTTTGACTACTTGCTTCGTTTCCTGGTTGGTTTGGAAACAGGTTTCTCCTCTCTTCAAAGGCTTGTGGGCAGAACTGAACCCCTGCCTGAGAGTCCACCAAAGTCAGACTAAGGCAAATACAGACCCAAAATAGACCAGCTCTGGCAGCTTATTGGCTGTGAACAGAAACCACCAGCTGTTGACAGTATAAAGACTATTAAAAAATCCGTGCTGCCGGATGCAACTTGGCTCCTTCCATCCACTATGAGTGACAGCTCTAGAGAAGTTTTTGGAGAGGCTGAGCATGCTTTTCCCATTTCCAGAAGCAGAACATGCCTTGGCTGACCCTGGCTGAGGGCTGCATTGGTTTATAAGCCTAATGCTCTGAGATGGCATAAAAATATACAGTATTATCTATGATAAACTGTGGAAACAAGTATCTTCTTTCTCCTTCAACTCTTTCAAGAGACATGTCAAGTGTGTCCATTCATCTTCCTGCCTTCTCACCACCAGTTCTAGACTCAACACCAGTCGATGTCGCTAGAGCTGAGTAACTAGATCCCGTACAGTCACACTGAGTGACATAAACATCATGGAGCTTTCTTCCTTTGGAAAAACCTCCCCATTCCCCAGGGAGGTTCAGAGACCCAATGAGAGGTATTGTGGGTTTACACTGGCCAGCTGTGCTGACAGAGGAGCCAGTTTGCAGACTTGGAGATGTGTCAAAATCAAGTGATCTCCCAGAGAGCTGGATCATCTTCGTCTTGATGCTAAGTAGCCTCACACTCCACTTTTTGTGCTACATGGGCACAAAAAGAGTCCTCTACCCTGTTTCTCTACATTTTGAGAGATAAAATATTTCCTCAGCCATAATTCTTCCCACCCTTCTCTTCTGAGAGACTGGGACCATAGATTTAGGAAGTATTTGAATATGTCTTTTTAATTAATCTAAGTGCTAACAGAATCTGCTTCAGGGACTTAATTTGGATGTAGTGTAAAATACTATGGTAGCCCCAACCCTGAAGTCAGTTAAGTGAGTAAATTGTAGTGAAATGTAGATATTTCCATACCTGCACAATTATGCTCAGCTTTTCAGAATAACATTGATCTCTTAGACATCTCAAATACAGTGCAACACTGCAAATTTTGGTGCTCCAATTTTAAACCTCATATTGGCTCAGGAAATGGCTACCTGCTTAGGCTGAAAGATATTTTAGAAAAGGATCACTCTGGCCAAGTTGGTTTTTAAACTCTTTTCTAAACATTCATAAACAACCAGTCCTGGACATAACCTCTGGGTCTGATGCACTTTGCACTTTTCTGCTGTTATCTTCTTACCCACATTTATCCAAAGTCACTGACCTGGCTTATGCTGAATAAACTGTCTCAATAGGATTTTATACAGCATCAGACAGATCTAATTTGACTAAATAAAGCACATGTTGGCCCATAGTTATCTCTGTCAGCAGTGCCTGAAGCAACATCTGTTGGATCAAGGGTTGGTCTTTATCTCGGAGGTCTTTTCCAACCTGGTTGATTCTATGATTCTGTGATTCTATTCTCAATATGGTAATGACAGAAGTACCATGACCAATCTTGTATTATAGATCCAAATTACAGATCACACAAGGAGGCAGGAGAAAACCTGAGAGTGACATTCTTCTGCACAAGGAAGCCTTAATAAACCTGGAGATCTTTAATTGAGCCCCTTCTTGTAAACTACATCCCACCACAGAGCAAGTGGATCTAAAGTAGTCTCTTTTGACCTCTGCTGATACATGTACATACTTATGCATTGTGCAAGCAACAAAAGAAATACATGTTATTTTCTAATCCCCATCTGTATGTGTCAATATCTGTAGAACTTTATTGATGATCTGGACGAGGAGACTGAGTCCACCATCAGCAGATTTGCTCATTTGCTGACACTCTCCTCTGAGAGTTGACGCAGAGTGTCAATCTGCTGGAGGGTGGGAGGGCTCTGCAGAGGGACCTGGACAGTCTGGATAAATGGGCTGAATCCAACAGTATGATGTTTAACAAGACTAAGTGCTGGGTCCTGCACTTTGGCCACAACCCCATGCAGTGCTACAGGCTGGGCACAGAGTGACTGGAGAGCAGCCAGACAGAAAGGGACCTGAGAGTTTGGATTGACAGGAAGCTGAACATGAGCCAGCAGTGTGCCCAGGTGGCCAAGAAGGCCAATGGCATCCTGGCCTGCATCAGAAACAGTGTGACCAGCAGGACCAGGGAAGTGATTCTGCCCCTGTACTCTGCACCAGTTAGGCTGCACCTTGAGTACTATGTCCAGTTCTGGGCCCCTCAGTTCAGGAAGGATGTCGAGGTGCTGGAGAGTATCCAAAGAAGGGCAACAAGGCTGGTGAAGGGACTGGAGCACAGGCCCTGTGAGGAGAGACTGAGGGAGCTGGTGCTGTTTCGCCTGGAGAAGAGGAGGCTCAGGGGAGACCTCATCACTCTCTACAGCTCCCTGAAAGGAGGTTGTAGCCAGGTGGGGGTTGGTCTCTTCTCCCAGACAACCCACAGCAGGACAAGAGGGCACGGTCTTAAGCTCTGCCAGGGGAGGTTTGGTTAAACATTAGAAAGAAATTCTTTAGAGAGAGATTGATCAGACATTGCAATGGACTGCCCAGAGAAGTGGTGGAGTCACTGTCCCTGGATGTATTTAAGAAGAAACTGGATGTGGCACTTAGTGCCATGGTGTAGTTGACAGGGTGGTGTTAGGTCATGGATTGGACTCAATGATCTCAGAGGTCTTTTCCAATGTGGTTGATTCTGTGATTGTGTGATTCTGTGAACTGATGAAATAGTTAAGATTTCAGAATATAAATTGATGGACACTGTTGGCATTAGGGGAATTAGTGGGGGGTAGATTCCATGGCCAACTTACAGTCTTTTGTGAATCAAGGATTTCTCCTTTTTTTCCTTGAAATATTGGCACAATTAATATTCTACTCTACTCTACTATTAATAAATCTCTCCAAAATCAAACCTAGATTATCTGCAGAGTTGTGCACTGCACATAACAGTTTGTGTTTGTGTATTAACTATACATCTGTGTATACTTCCTTGTGTTATACCTTCCTACTAGCAACGGTATGCTGTAATTAGCCTCCCTGAGAGTCTTAATTCCAGAAGCAAAGTTAGTAATTTCAACTTATCTCTTTTCCAGTGTATATACATATGTCCAAACACATACACAAACACAGTGTTCAGCTGCCAGAACTATGTGTCTGAGCTGAGAACTGTTTTGAGAGCATTTCTCATAAAGGATACTGTAACCATTAAGTTCAGGAGCAAGATCAACTAGTATTTCTGAGGTGCTCTTTAACTTCTCACTCTGTAATTTATTCTAGTAATTTTTAAAATTATCATAGTGTGTGTCTGTCTCGCTAAGCTTATATGGGATTTCTCATGCTTACCAGGGTATAAGCAGCTATTTGTCCTGGTCAATGTGAATTTCTTCAGAGCAGCTATGGAATCCTCATGTACCCAGCAAGGGCTGATGCACTCTGGATAATGGATTTCTCCCTACCAAATTGGTAGCTTTTAAATTCAGGCTGCATGTGATGAAACACATGTTCCGTCCCGTCTTTGAGCTTAATTCCCTCTTCAAACTACTTACTCAGTCTATACTTGTGAGAAATCAATTTTCCCGGTGCCTTCTGGCAGATTAGAACTCTGTGATTAGTATGTAAATTATTTTTGTTCTTTTTACTAGCTTTATGTGAATTATGTTTAACCTATTGGCATCCTCCATATTTTCAAACATGTCATACTCATCCATTTCAAGGATACAGGATATTTGCTGACAGAATAATCAAATCCATACCACTAGTGTAATAAGAGTAAGTGAAGGCAAGGGTGGGATTATGTGACCAGGGTGAGCTATAATGCCTTCAGTCTTGCAGAAGTGTTCTCCCAGATTTGACAGTGCAATGCAAGGTTTTCCTTTTCATTTCCCAAGCAGCCCTTGAGAAGTAGCCCACTGTTGTCATTGCAGCTGTTTCGTGGATAATTCCAGTTGTTCCATTATTTATTTTGTAATCTCTTCCCCAACAGTCATGGTAGCGTAGGGAGATGAACATGACAAATCTAGGGAAAAACATAAGGTAGACATTGGTAGCTTGTTTCTTCTCCACTGTTCCACTCACCATCTCCGCTGCCTCTCATTTTATCTAATTTTCTCTCCACCAAAACCATTTTTCTGTTTAGCAGAGAATGATCAGGTAGCATATGCTGTGTTTTCGTCATGAGTCCATGCTTAAGCTCCCTGCCTAGGAGCCATCCAAAAGATAGGAGTGACCCTTCTGCGTCAAACCAAAGGGGCCCCTACCCAAGACCGGGGATTTTCACAGCAGCAGACACCAACAGAGAGAAATAACCACATCCAGTATAGGTGTTCCCATCAGAGTTAGTGATTTAGGTTCCCTCTGGAGAAAAACTGCTGCCCATGTGAATGTTTGATTCACCTACCCTAAAGCAAATGCTTAAAATAGAGCTAATGAATAGCCCCCTAAAATGTGCCTTTTTCTCTCACTGGAGCATGAAGGAGCTGGGTTGAGAAGGTCAGCTGTCCAAAATGCTGATTATCAGTGTCTGAAGTCAGGCAACATAAGTCCAACTCACACAATGTTTTAAGGCAAAACCTTAGGTTTTCTCAGGGCTCGAGCAAGAGGGAGGGAGTAAAGGAAGGAAAACCAGACTGTTATTTGAGTGAAAATAGTAAATGCGTGAAAAATTTTGAAATTAACATCGTTGCTATGACTGTGCTGATTATTCTACTTACACCCTCTGCAATCCTCTGAAATCTGAGTTTGTCTTTCTTAAGTATTTAAGGTGTAGGTTTTGGAGGCATGGGCTGCATACTGCTATGTCTATGCACTGACAGCCAACAGTGGTTCATTTTTATTGGTCTTGTTTTAGAGCTCATGGAATGTGTATATTTTCATTCCAGCAAGCTACTCTACAGAGAGTGTTGTTATCCAATAAACAAACAGCCTGAAAGAAATAAGGCTTTCCAACGATGATTCTCTGCTGAAGGTGTTTTTAGACATTCTAGTCTATGCATAGAAAATATATAATGGCCTATCTCTATTTTAGACACTTCATGATGAAAGGCAGGAGCGATAATTCAAGCCCGGTGTCTGGTTTCTATTATTTGAATTAAAAATAACGAGCTAAAATACTGTTTTCTACCAGCTCCCCCTGAAGCATCAGTCCACATATGCATAGCTATCTAGGTACTGAAGTTCAGAAATACACACAAAAGGAAAAAAAAAAGAAGAAAGAAGAATCTAAAACTTTTTATTTAATTCAAGTTGTTTTGGTTTTTTTAGCAAATTTTCATGAGAAAATAAATAGGATGGGATATTCAGGGGATATTTTAGTTTTAGGAGGGGAATTCTGAATTTCCACTTCTGTATTACTGGCCTAAACTGGAGAAGACAAGGTGCTTCTGCTACAAGTAAGTAGGAGGTGATGTAGAATTTATGTGGGAAAGCTTCTTCTAATCCTGGTTTTAGCTCTGAAACAAGTCTTTCATGAAAACAGTGGGCAACAACTTTGAAGGATAATTCTTTGTTGTTCCTTGTTAATCTCTTTTTCTCGTGTACAAGAGGACAGGACAAACTGAAAACCACAGGCCACTATGAGAGCCACTGCAACACTTAAAAGAACATGCTATTACAACTAATATAAAAAATAGGAAGTTCATATTATTTTCATTGTATTTGAGTATGAGTCAACAGTGCCTTGACAGTCAGGAGGGCCAACCATGTCTTGAGGTGCATCAGGCAAAGCATCACCAGTCCGTCAAGGGAGGAGATTGTCCTGCTCTGCTCTGCACTAGTGTGGCCTCACCTTGAATATTGTGTGCAGTTTTGGGCACCAAATTGTAAAGAAGACATTAAGCTATTAGAGAGTGTCCAAAGGAGGGCCACAAGGATGGTGAAGGGTCTGTCTGGAGTGGAAGCCGTGTGAGGAGTGGCTGAGGTCACTTGGTCTGTTCAGCCTGGAAAAGAGAAGACAGAGGGGAGACCTCATTGCAGTCTACGACTGCCTCGTGAGGGGATGAGGAGGGACAGCCACTGATTTCTTCACTCTCATGACCAGTCACAGGACTTGAGGAAACAGCAGGAAGCTGAGTCAGGGGAAGTTTAAGTTGGATATCAGGAAAAGATTCTTCACCCAGAGGGTGGTTGAGCACTGGAACAGGCTCTCCAAGGAAGTGGTCAGAGGACCAAGCCTGACAGAGTTCAAGAAGCATTTGAACAACGCTCTCAGGCACATTGTGTGATTCTTGGGGTTTCCTGTGGAGAGCTAGGAGTTGGACTCAATGATCCTGATGGGTTCTTTCCAACTCAGCATATTCTATAATTCTATGATTTTATGATTTTTCATCTCCTGTCAATTATTTTTCCCTTAGAGTAATCTTGGAATATGAAAGGCACATTTCAGTTTATCAGTTCTGGCAAAGATCTGAGAAACAAATTATAAAAGTCAAAGAAATCAAGTATGACTTGGAAGACATGGTCTGTCTGGCTTCCCTGCAGAAGTGTTTTGCAGCAGCCACCTCAGAGGTGTGTTTGACACAGTGTGTAAGATACAGCAGCTTTGTCACAATTCTGCGAAGTAGACATAGGGAAAAGTACTCATCAACAACATTTTACAGACCAATCAATAAAAAAAGAGAATCAGTCCTTGGAATGTGTTACGAGAAGAGAGTTTTATGGCTGAGGATTTTTATAGTAACTTGCTCCAAGACAGCAAAGCCAAGTATTTGCTCTTACAACTAGCTTCCTGAATTAATGATCACCAGAGGCTTTTGAAAGAGCATGAGTCAATGGTTGCACTTGAGTTCACCAGATACATTCAAAGTAGAAATGAAGGGAAACTCTTTTAATATGCTTTGGGGATAAATACAAACTAAAAGGAAAATTCATGCTCATCCAGCCATCAGCTTCAAAATGAAATGTAAACAAGAAATGTCAGCCTTCACACTCTTCGACTTTATTCCAAATCTTCAATATTATCATGGTCTTTACAGTTATGTCTGTACAGGCATGCACAAATAAATAACAAATATATAAAATACGCTCCTCTTGTATATATGTGTACGTATGCGTGTGAAAATTTGGACTCTCAAACTGTGTTGAGCTTACTTATAAATAATTTGTGCTAACTTATAAATAATCCTCACTGAGTCTACCAAGATTTCACCTAAAGCATTTGTCATGTTTCCTTTAAATCAGCATAAGGAGGCCTGGAAATCCAAAAGAGCAAATGGTCACTTACCAGTAAATGACGCCACCCTTGTGATCTATGACAACTGGCTAAAACTAATGTAAGACCAAAGAACCATTAATTCAGATGAAAATAAAAAAAGCTTCATGGACACTGCAGGCTGCTTAATCAGAGTGTTGCTCCTAAAATCTGCCTGCACTTTTATAAAATAATCCTATTAGCACAGCACATCTGGAATACATCTTCCAGGACTTTAAGCTAATGCAATCAGAGATAGAAACAGTATTTCATTCAGCTCAAATCTCTAAATCTGCTTGTTGTCTAGAAAGGCTTGAATGCCACATAATATTTATGATCTATGCCACGCTAGTAACAAGAGTTAGTTATATCTTATTATTGTGGAGTGGTGAACCTTTTCATTGTGATAAAATATTGAGCAAGCTATTAAAAAGGAAATCATGGCTTATAGAAATCATATGTACTTCAATGTTCTGCAGTGGCTATAAAGCTATCCACCTCCCATTTATCAGTGAGCTTGGTGATCAATAGCAATTGAGGTGTGAAACTCTTTCTGGGGATTAATAAAAACCTGCAGAGACCCAATGATCCACATCAGCCTATTTACTGCGGTCAACTGATGGGTTTTCAGACACAGAGCTCACCGTAGCCAACACTGGTTACAAGAAGAGAAAAGGGAGAAAGAGAGGTGCAGGAATGCGTGCCACATAGACAACAGTTTTTAAGCTCCAGTCAATATTGAGGCAATGCTTTTTAGGCCTCCATTTGACAAGGAACTTAAGCATGTGCTTAACTTCAAGCAAATGAGTAGCTTCAGCCCAACACATGATGCTATTAGAAAGCCCCATAAGCATCTGAGTATTCACGGTCATCTTGGCAGAATTCCTTTACATTTTCTGTATTTTCTCTATGTATACTTTTTTTTACACAATCTTTATCTCTTAAATGTAGGCAAGTGTTTTGGGAAACCAAGACCTCTGTGGCTGGATGTCCCCATGCACTAATTACTGCTAATTTGTCAGCCCAATGAATTCTTTTGTTGACACTCAACACACACTTGAATTTACAGTCCTGTTCCAGCTTTTAGGAAAATCTGGGTAGCCTTTTTCTTCCTTTCATTGAAACATATTCTCTCTTTATATATAAGCATATATAGTTTCATAAATTCTTCTCTTCAGTTGTTTAATAGAAACTTTTTTTTATACTTCAAAATTTCAGATGTTAAAGCCTGAGGGAAATTGCCCAGTGAAGATAAGTATATTTCTGACCTGCTTGTTTTTGAAGATGCTGGTTGTCTGCTCTGACAATGGTTCCTGGGCATCATTATGAGTCACACTTTCAAGTCACTAATGATTTCCTAAATTAATCTGATACAAATAAATTCTCCATTACTGTTAGCCTGAGTATCTCTTTTTCACATGATTGGGTCTGTAAGGAGAGAAAGTTTCCATTATAAAGTTACCACCACAAAAAATGTCCATCTGTGAGAATTGCCATGTCTTTCTATTCTTATAATCAATGCTGTGTGATACTACTCCTAGTCATGCCTCATTTTGGAATAACAAGCCTCCAGTGAATACAAGAATCAGGATGGCTGATAGAAATACTCCTTTGCCATCCCTCTTTTGCTTCCCTGCATGGCTGTGGACAGAGGCAGCTATGAGAAGGGCCAGTGCAGGGCAATGAAAAAGCAGAGAGCAAAGCAGAGACCTGGGGAATAACCAGCGCTGTGGAGGTCCCTCCCTGTGACATCAAAACAGCATGGGCATCTTCTTTTCCTAGCACAAATGGTTGAGTGGTGAGCGTGTGTGTTGCTGGCACTGGCTCCATATGTATCTGCATATATCTAGAGATTTGCAGTTTCACCTGTTCTTCAGGAAAGATGTGTGTTGGTTGCCTTGGTAGTTTCCTAAATAAAACCATGGCTTCCAGGTACAGGGAAGAGATCACAGCTCTGCCCTCCATGACCAGCCCGGGAGCCCAAGATGCAGAAGGAGAGGACAAAGGCAAGTAAACCAGAGGCACAGTCCAAGGAAGCTCAAAAATCACAAACAGATAATAAACTGGTAACTTTGTCACTATAATCAGATACCCTTGATTTACACAGGTACCACCTTTCCAGGGTTCTGGTTGCCAGGGTACTCAGAAACTGGATTAATTGAAAGTAAATGAAAACTCTAAATGGAAAATGTATTTTTTAAAAAAATTACACTCGTATGGATGCACTTGGTAACATTTATTACAAGTGATTAAGCAAAGTATATATAATATTTTTTTTGCAAATACCCAACATATTCTCTGTTGCATATAAAATTTCATTCCATATGTTTTGCAAGAAGAATGGAAAAATAATATTTCTTTTGTTTGTTTCTTTCCTACAGCAAAATAGCTCCCCTTTTCTTTCCTTCTTTCTGTTGTAGGCAGAGTCTCACTCCCCAGAGGATGTAAAAGCAAAGATACCATAATGAATTTGTTATAAATTCCACCTTAGAATATGTTCCACTTCTAGAAAAGAAGTTAAATTAGAAGTGTTTCTTCAAATAAAGGTTTGTGTCATTTCATTTAAAGGACCCTACAGGTCCTTGTGGGTATGGGTAGGGAAACATTTGCCAGAAAACAGCTGAGAAACTTAGGATACCCCGAAGTCTCCTGACAGTGTCCAAGGCCACCACACACTCAGGCCATCTCCATGGAGGTGGCAGCTGATACATCTGCAAATCATATATATACCTGATGTGAGTAGGCAGCCCTGGAGGGGTTGCTCAAACACCCACCCAGAAGCTGTGGCACGTCAGGATGATTCCCTGCTCCTGAGTAAAGTATTTGGACTAGTGACTCCCTGCTTGTGCCCCAGCCATGTAACTGCATGTGGGGGTGTCATCTATAAGGGGAGGGGGTAAAAATAGAGTGTACTGCCTGAATAGGCACCTGCTATTAAAAGTAATAGCTTTGATTCCATTAATGATGACAGTTTCTTTGGTAGAAGTTGTTATATAACTATTCATTGGGATCTGTCTCCCTCCGACTTGATTCCTGGAGGGACGATAAAAGGAGAGTGAATACAACATCCACATGGTCTTTTACTGTGTCCTGATAAACTCCCTTACCAGGATCTACATTCCTCCCTTGACACCAGGAAGGAGCCCTGGAAAGGTCATATATGCAACTGTTGTCAGACCTAAGAATAAAAGCAGTTTAGAGGAGCTTTAGTAATACGTCTCTTGTTCCTGCTGAAGACAGAGGAATGGATTGGGAGGAGAACTTAACTTTCAGATGAGCAAAACCCATCTTTTAATTTTGGTACCCCATTTATACCTTAACATGAGGCTTTCACAGGCAGAGATCCAATGCTGAACTCAAGCAAAAATAAAGGCACTTAACAACATCCCAGTACATACCAACAAATGAGAAGGGAGAGCCCCAGCTACAGGAGATGTGCAGAATAAATAGATGAGACAGTGTAATGCTGGCAGGGAAACCATAGCAGGCAGGGAAGGATTTGCTCAATATCACAAACAGGGCAGGTCCTTAGCAGGGCAAGTGCACTGACCCAACTCCGAGGCCATGCCCAGTAAAATGTACGTCCCAAAACAGGCTTACCAGCATTTCTTCTTCATTTCTACCTTATCTTCATTTGACTTAATTTAAAATAAAAAAAAAATATTTAAAAAAATTCTTTTAAAGTAGTGCTAGGCACTGGAGGCTGGACCCACCACTACTTATGGACCATAGCACAGCATTTCAGGCATAGAAATGGAAATCCTCAAAAGTATCTGAGTAAGAGCAAAAAGTTATCCAGCTTTATCTGCCTATCTTGGTGTCAGTTATATAAATTATAATTCTTATTTCTTAAAGGGAAAATAATGGTAGTGAAGAAAAGCATTCATGCACTTGGCTTCAATTTCTAATGAATGTATTTTGATGGGAAAACTGTTTACTGCTTTGGAGTATGTTCACTTGAAAGAACAATGGGACAGCTTCTGTGATGGCTTTCTTGAATGGCACAGTTGAGAACATGAATAATTCATGATTTATCATCTGCAGTTGATGTCTTATTTATTCCCTCCTTTTAATTTAATTTACTTGTATGTATGGGAGATTAAATCACACTTTTCCTGCTGAGGCAAAACAAAATATGAATGAAATCCTAATCAAAGAGATGGCAGCAGCCTAAAGCTGTTGTGCTGGGTAAAACACAAACAGGCAAGGTGTAAAAATAAAGAGACCTGGTAGAAATGATAACACCCACAGAAAATGGGTGGTAGGTTTATTTTGGGTAACAGTAGTTCTCAGCTCAGTTGGGCTGGATGCTGAGCTGCCTTGACAAGAGGTTTCTTAAGGAATGCTCAGATAAAAGCATGGTCTTGATATCACTATCTTTAAGTATATCCAGAACTTAAGAAATTGCTTAATGGTCTGCTTATTGCTGTCTGGGTTATTTGCCAGAAAAAAAAGGCTTAAAATATTTAGTTGATCTGGGATCATTCTGCAGCAGACTCCATGAGGATAGTGGTTCTCAAGAAATGCTCTCTCCATGGGTTTTGGTACCTCCTCTTTTAACACTTAGTCACCCTTTCTTGGGCACGTCTCATTTCCAACCCTCTAGGTTCTCCACAGCCTTCTCTGCCATTCAGTAATCACCACTCTCTTTGGCCTTGGCAAACTCAGCAACTGAAGCCAGGGGAAGAGCTCCTTGCTATTTCTCAGCCAGCTCCAGCTACTCCCAAACTACTGTTAGTCCCTTACTTCGACCCTTTTTAAAAAACCCTGCACTTGAGCTATGCCCAGGACTTGTCTCCTCCTACCCTCACACAAATGCCAAAACAGCTGAGAACTGGATGGAGGGAGAGAAGGGAAGATGGGGAGAGGACAATCAAAGACCAGCTGGCTGCTAGCTCCCATCCTTCCCCAGGTAGGTGCTACCTGTCTCCAGAAAGAGATTCACTACTCCAAAGGGATCCAGACCTGGAAAAAATATGGCTTCTGGTATATAGTTAAAGGACAGACTTATCTGCACTTATTTGGAACAGAAGTAATTTTTTTCTGGTATTTATAGCTAGGTAGGATGTAGTTGCAACTGGTTTTTCCTTGTCTAGCTCCTGCTTTCACGTGGGCTTGTGTTACACTAAAAATGATCCAGACATGGTTTCTGAATGTCAGCCTGTTCATCTGAGGAGTTTTAATTTCCCAACCAAGATAAGAAGCTTGAAAACTGATATCCCAGAGGGAAATTGGCTGAAATGCTGTAAACTACAGACTGTGCTAAAAGAAAGCCACCTACAGAGAAATATATCAGCACTGAGCACATGTTTAAAATTGACTTTTAAAATAGATGTAACTGGGGATTAACTACTATCACTATACTGGCAACTCAGCACCAGTGTCTGCAAAGAGAGCATGGGGATTTTAATCAGCTCATTCATTCATGTCAAATCTTTGTAGCTTATGTAAAAAAAAAAAAGACTCTTCTGTATGTCCCTAAATGCCCCTGACAGCTGACTATGATTTGATCAAAACACCTCTTTTTCTGAGTGCAACTTCCTCTTCCTTTGAAAATGAACAGTTTTAATGCATCAGACCTCTTCTAACCTACTTTCATTGCCTTTTTAAAGGAAAAGTGTAACTTGAATATTGATGCTCTGGCTGAAGACAATTTTTCTTTGGTGCTTTATTACCTATTAGACTCTCCATTGGTAAGAAAAGAATTTATTACAAACAGAACCTACTCAATCAACTGTTCTGGACTTTTGACACTCGGTGGAAAACACTCACAGAATCACCAATTAGTCCTTTTGCATGAGCACTGAATATTCAGGGGGAGACAACTGGGTCAGGTTCGGGGCAAAAGAACATTCATTGCAAGCAGGATTTCCAAAGGAATGCAAAGGAACCAATAGGTGTCTGGCAAATTCAGCTCACAGAAAAAGAAAAAAAAAAGATATTTGGAGGAAATGCTATTTCTGGTTATGTGGATTTAGCCCCCACAGTCATAGGAACAGCTAAGGAGCCCAGGTCTTGTACCTGCAGGAGTTTTGCCAGTTCAGCTGTGCATGGCTGGAGTCACATCGAACACAGGTGAGAGACTGGCATAAGCCTTATGTATCCCTCCAGCCTGCCCATGCAGAGACCACCAATCCAGTTACACTACAGACTAAAACATTGCTCTAGGAAAGGGCTCTTATTGATCTGTGTAATGTATTTTAGGCAAGACAGTTCCTTGAATAGCTTTCTGTTGTAAAAAGGAAACCACCTCAGTTTACTCGCTGTAGAGAGGAGAGAAGTAGGTACCTCTGATCATATAGATACTTGAACATGTATGTATGTGGCTTTACTATCCTCATCTGGAGGGAAGTGAAGAAACCAATCCAAAGAATGCATGACCAAGTGAGACATGCATAGACATGCCAAGTTCTGAGATACAGCACTTAAAAATAAAGCAATCAAATTGCCAGGACATCAGTCTGCACAGGCGGCATAATGTCTCAATCCCAGTGATTAGTGTCTTTTACTACAAGAAGTACAATATTTGGTGCCTAATACATTCCTCTGCTTTTGTTATGCTTGCCAACATTGATTGTGACTCACAGTAAAACAAAGGTAACTTTTGAGGTCCTTCACAAACTCCCACTCATCAATTAGAGGCCGTAAAGCTTCGATGTTTTGAAGTTTTCAGTAAATTTGAATGCAGGCTTGCCATGGCTAATGCTTATCCTTCAGCACATAATCGGCTGAGTGTTAATGAGCTAGAAGGGCTGGGATGTGGCCAATCAAGCTCAGGCAGCAGCTTATTCTAGAAAGCTTCTATTTTTGGAGCAGCTGAACCAAGACTTAACAGGTTATTCCAGATAAGTCTCATTACTGCATTTCCCAAATGCCATGGATGGTGGTTGTGCAGAAGGACAGCAAGAAGTTTGAGCAACCTGGTCTAGTGGAAGGTGTCCCTGCCCATGGCAGGGGAGCTGAAACTAGATGATCTTTCAGGACCTTTCCAAACCAAAGTACTCTATGATGTCATGACTATAAGACCACACCAAAGCTGGCCACAATGATTTGGGAAATCTCCGTCTTCATAACTCCTGCATGGAGGCTGAAGTGGTGAAGCAGCATTGCCATGCCCTGCCTCAGTATAGACTGAATTGTCTGCACACTATCAGGATGGCATATATGTTGCTCTGAGGAAGGCTGATGGGGAGTGGTTAAACTGTGCTGACTCTCCTTTCAAAGGAGATCTGGGCATAGCAAACCAGGCAGATCACAGGTGACAAATGTTTTCAAATATTTTCCTCATGTCCTCTGCAAGGTGAGGAAGTATAAAAGGTGAGAAATCTGGGCTCAGGAGAAGAAGAAGTATCTTAAACTTGCAAGATGCAATTTAAGAGAAGAAGCGAAGAGCAGGGGAACAGGGGCAGAGCATATGTGTTTGTAGCTCAGTGAAGAGCCTGGTTTAACTGTTGAACAATCAAGAATTCAGGCCAGCATCTACAAATGAGGCAGAGAGATGCTCTGCCTCCAAAAAGAAACCTCGTGGGTGCCTGTTGCTGCATAGGTGGCAGTGTCCCAAGCTCCCATGTCCATCAAGCCTGGATATGCTCAAGAGCACTGACAGATCATTTCAGCACCGATCCAGCCACCTTGGTGGTGACTTCTGGTGTGGGCACAGGGCTCATGGAGCTGCCTTGCATTGCCTGGCATGTACTGAGTCAGATCCTATGTGTGCACATGAAGTTTTTGCTCTGCAGCAGCTGGAAGCAGGGCAGAGGGGTGTTTCTACGCTTGTGGCATGGATGTATGCAAGAACATTTCTCATGCTTAGCAGTGGCCCAGCAGATGCTGTGCCTGTAGTGACACAAGCCATGCTGGCAGTGTCCATCCATGTGGGATCTCAAATGAGAAGCGCAACTCCGTGGAGTAGTCATGGTTGCCTTTGTGCTCTCCTGTCTGCTGGCTGTGTCTGAGAGGAAAAGTAAGTTTATACAGGAAACCAATACCAAAATCTGGCTGCATCACTGCCAGGCACTTGGGGATTGCCTTTACCCCACCTGTAGGACTCTTTGCATAGCCCAGCACTGTGTCTTGCTCATGGCCCCTGATAATCAGTGTAGCATTGGCAAATGGAGCTGCTGGATGGAGCCAGCTGTGAGGGCATGGAAAAGCAGCTGAGAGCCTGGCACAGCCTTCAGGCCTCAGAAACACATACAGGGATGTGCCTGCTGAGGTGAAACTGCTGCTTATTCTCACGGGAGGGAAATCTCATGAGTTGCCTCTACAGAGTGATGCCTCAGAGCTTTATTTGGATTTTTTAATTTTTATAGATTTGAGAAGTAATTGTGTAATAAATTTAGATTTTAATGTAGCTGTATTATATCCCTTACCCTGTAGCATAATGTTTACTCATACTCAACCCTACTACCCCATTTCATATCAATCCTTCTAAAATTCTGTTAGCGTGTTCAGTCTTCTTTTCAAGGTAGAATTGTAGAAAAATACCTTAAGGCCTGGACCTAAAGATATCACACAGACACAGCCCAGATATCACACTTCAAGCCCAGAACTCTGGAGGAACTCCAAGGACTGTACGTACTTTGAAGAAGATGAAGATGAGGAAGAAGGGATCCCAAACGCCCTCAGACCCAATTCCCAAATGGGCGTGTCGGGGGGCAGAACGGGGCAGAACCGGGGGTGGACAAATTGGGATTGGATGGATCTTACTATAAAATCATAGAACCACTGTCTGAGCGCACACTTGGTATGTATTCTTCTAGCTCTATGGACTCATTAAAGGACCTGCTCTCTTTATCTTATCTTATACACTAAATTTGCCTGGAGTCTTTTTTCTCCGTGGTCTTTTAGGCAACAGAGAGAATTGCACACAGTGGCATGGCTCCTTTCATGTCAGTGCAACCAGGTGACATCCCCTGTAATCCCCTGGGGACATGGTTCTGATCCTTGCCTCCAGGCTCCAGTTCTGCCACTCTGAGAGAAAAGTCTCCACACTAGCATTATGCTTTCTTGCCCTCTCCTCCCTCTTTCCTTGCTGTACCCCAGCCTCTCTGCTGGGCAGCTTGAGCATGGCACAATGAGGCACACAGTCAGCCCAGGCAAATGAGCAAACACCATAAACCTCTTACTGCTGTTTGCCCAAAATACTTCTGTTGTGCTTCTGAATAGGATTCATTGGTGATGTACTGCTGCACAAGAAACCCTCCACTGCCGGATCAACAAGTATTACTTGAGCAGGAAGAAAGCTTGCGCCACCTTACAATGCCTCTCACTTAAAATGAAGGAAGACGCTGTCATTAAAATGCTTCTGGTTCCATCAGGAGATTTCTCTTTTCATCCTGCCTTCCAGTTATGAACTTGTTTCAATAAAAACTGAACCACTGGCCATGTTTCCCAAGGAAAGCAGGATGTGAAGCCACAAATAATGGAGCTGCTGAGGTTTCCCAGGATAACGTTTCTTTTACAGTCTTTATCCTGCTGTGTCTATTCCTTCAACTGAATGAAGGAATCACTGATTTCATTGGAAGTACAGAAGGAAGATCTTCCAGCCTGTCATTTGTGCTAGATGCAGACGAGTTTTGCCCTTTCTCTGGTCAAAGGCTACTGTGGAGCACCATGCTGTATTTTCATCTTCCCAGTCTTCTCTGGATAAAGTCTGGCTCTTCACTCTTAAGCCAACTTTCATTAATGCTCTTCCCAGCTTTTCAGCTCCTCCCCAAGCAGCTGCCAGCTGCCTCTTTTGCTGTTGTTCTTCCTTACCCTACTTGTCCAAAAATCCATAATGATTAGCTAAATTTCAAAGAGGATATTTAAAAAGCTAGTCTTAATAGTTTGTTTTCATTTCACATACCCTTCACTCAGCAGTGGATAAATCCAAAGTACAAAGACATGCTTTACAGAGCAGCTACAAGTAATTGGTGCTGTACAGCTATTTTTGAATGTACCTGTGCAAAAGTCACCTGGTTTCAATTTTCATGATAAAATTTATTAACTTTGAGTGAAACTCTGTTTAGTTGTGAGTTAGAAGTTTGGGTTATGCTTTTTTTTTGTTTGAAGGGACCTGAAAAAGTTCAGCACTTTCATATGGTTTTGACGTGAGATCAGGCAACCCTTTCAAACCAATAGTTTCAAAGTAGTTGCAGTTTCAGGTTTTGAAGCTGCAAAAAATGTCTATACCAACTGGCAATAGATTTCTGGAAGTGTGAAGTGTGTAAACTGAAACAAGAAAAGTCTGAGGTTCATCAGCTGCACCCGAGAGCTGATGGCAGGCTGCACTGTAGTGCCTTGCTGTCTGCTTGGCCTTGTGGGTCCCAGCCGAGCAGGAGGAGAGGAGGGTCTGGTCTGGCATAGTGGTGGTGTGTGGTAGGAGAGGAGGTGTCAGCAAACTTCACACCTGTGGACTACACCAGTGATCTGCTGCTCTGATGTCCCAAGTGGCATTCTGGGGGTCAAATAATCCAAGCACCCCCAGCGTCTTTGTCTTGGAGTTCATTTAGAAGCTGCACAGGAACAGCAAGGGTGGGCAGGCAGGGGTGAAGCCTTAGGACAGACTGGGAGTGTGCAGTTCCCTCCAGGGGCTGCATGTGCCCTGAAGCAAAGCCAGAGCTAGTAGTGTCAGAGCTAGTATTGTTCCTCTGTGTCTCCTTTTCCTTGTGCAGACATGTCCCAGTGTACCTGCAGTCTTGCCATCGCTGGGTGGCTGTGCATGGGGAACAGAGTCACAGCGAAAAGAGGCTTTTCTTGCTCTGAATACCAGCTAAATGCTTGGTACCTGCACTTCTTTGTTCACTGCCATCATCAAGTCTCTGAAAACCAGTGTGCTGTGCAGTGAGAAGTTATCTGTGCCACAACAGTTTCCTCCCAGGGCATGTGAGAAGGAGATTTTAATCGGGAGTGGTGTGCTTTTCCCTCTTGGATTGCTACTAGCCATATTCAGCAAGACCTGGGCAATATAGGAAAGTTACTTTGTGTATATGAGATCAGCTATGTTTAATTTAGGTGCATAACTTTGTCTTCCACCGTCATTTCTCTTGTTTATCAGCATATACTGCAGGCAAAATAAGCAATAGAATTAAATAAAGCTAGATTAATTGAACATGACAACTAGAAGCACCTTAAAGCACGTGCCAAAAAGTCTTCCCATGTTGACCCTATTGCAACATAGCTCCAGCTGTGTGTCATGACCACAGCAGTACCACAACTTGACCATCAGCTGCTGTGGGTTCTCCTCTTTCTCACCAGCATCCTGTAAACAAAGCAGAGGGATGCTGAAAACCTGAGGCACCAGCAGCAAGCAGCTCCTGTCTACCATGGCCACTTGTGTTTGTGTTTAAGGAGCGAAACTTTAACCTGAAAATCTACCAGAAGGGGACTGCTATCAAAGTGGTAAGGAAGAGTGAGGAGAGAAATACATAACAAAGGAAATAAAGGGAATGGAAGTGTAAAAGAGGAATAAGTAGACGAATAAAAAGGAAAAGCAAGACAGAACAAAAAATTAGTCACTGTAGAAGCAAAATTCCTTTCTTTATTTCATCTGTGCTCACTCCAGTTCCAGTGTAAGAGTTCTCAGAGGGTGATCTCTTGTATTTAAGTGAGTTGTAAATTTTAACTGTAGAAAAAAAGCAGTATAACGTCTCTCCTTTGCGAGGAGAGGTGTGAGAGATCAGTCCTGGAACCAGGATACCTCTCCATCCAGTGGCAGGTCCGAGCTGAGATGTGTCTGTAGGTAGAGTAGGCAAAAGGGCTGAAACTTTCTGTGCATGAAATATGAGTAAATAAACTTTCCCTTTTTTCAGTTTGAGAGGTTTCAAGGTCCCCCTGATGTAGTGCCTTTGCTATGCAGTATCAGGAAGATGTTTATCTGTTATGGTTTCGGGACATGTGCAAATGATACATTGGGCTCCAAGTTTCAAGCCTGAGCAGGACTGGAAGCAGTATGTGGTCCTGAAATGCTCACTGTGGAGCAGAGATATCTGGGCTTCGCCTTTGTTCATCACTGAATAGCAGCCTGAGAGGAAGCTGGGTTGGGCTGGATTCTTCAAAGGTGAGTGACTTTCATGTTTTACATAATACACAGTTCCAACAGAAATGCCCTTGGGGTTGGACTGGTGCCACCTTCCATGAAAAGCCCCTGGAAAAATTGCTGTGGCTCAGCAGGGAAAGACCATATTGGATACTGTCAGCATGTTAAAACCTCCAGATGTGGAGGCAAGAGGGAGAACACTTGGCAAAGCTGTTGCTTATTTCAGCTAAGGAACTTGGTAAACAAGGCTCTGAATAATTGCACTTCTGAAAAGGGATTTGAGATGAAAATATGAGGAGCTTCATCAACAGAGAAACAAAGTTTATTTGCATGAGAAGAAATACATTCAACTTTACCAAGATGAAGGTCTGGGCTGCATGGTACATTGTTTTAAGCCTTGTCAGAAGAGATTACATGTTTCACAAAATAATCATAACTAGCATCCTAATGGATTAAAAATACCTCTTTCACCTCCACAATAGGAATTTCTTTTTTTGATGAACCTGATTTGCTCTGGAATAACTCAACCTAGGGCCCTCGTGTTGCTCTGTCAGACATGCAACACACCCTTCAAGGGGCCAAACTAGCCCCTGCCTCCTATCTCCAAGAATGATTAAACAAAATTAACACAGTTTTTAAGAGAGAGGACTGAAACAAAGCAGCTCTTTGAAATGTCTGCCAGCTCAGACATCAGCTTTCCAAACAAGTTACTATAAATGAGTGAGTGTGAGTAGGCAGTGCGATAGCTGGGGCAAATTCCAAGCACGATGCTCATCAGGAATATAATGCTGTTGAAAGTAAAGTTGACATACCTGTAGACCAAGGTTAAGGAGATTGAACGTGTGCCTCCCAAAAGTGCTGTCACACTTCCCCTCAGTGTCAGAAATTTTTTTCCAATGGATATGTCTGGTGCCATGTTCATATTGTAGATTTAGCAAAGTGAAAAATAAATGAAAATTTGATATGGAAATTAGAGCCAGGCATAAGCTAATAATTCACTGTGTTCCAGACATTATTATTAGTAGTAATGCATCACACTTCTTATTGTATGACATGGAACAAAAACCTCCCTTTTTTTTTTTCCCCACTGAGGTTGCTGTAAGACCTGCAGAGCTACGCTGCTTTTAAAAGGTATTTTTTGTCCCCCAAAAATAGCTAGTGAGATCTCGGAATCGCAGCCCTTCCAGGTCATTCAGACAGAAAGAGCTGTGCTACAGCCAAAGGGCCTGTGGGTATCTGTCTGCTGGCGTAGAGTTATTTGAAATCAGTTGGTTTACTTACAGAAAGGCTCACACTAGGCATTATGATGAGCTTCAGTACTGGCACAAGCTGCTCAGGCTTCTTGGCTCAACATCACTGCTGGACGACACAGAACCACACTTCACATGTGACCCAGATGCCCAGCGTTCCTGCCTCCTGTGCTGCAAAGCTGCACTGATCCCTCTGATGGAGGCAGAGAAAAGGTAATGTCTGCACAAATAAAATGGATAAACATGTATTTCTAAATTGTATTCTGTTGTATTCATATTTCTGTATCCATCTCTCCTTCATGTTCTGTTTGGCATGATTTTGGAGATGTTTACTGTCCTCTCATGTCAGCTTTTCAAACAGAGCCAATCAATTTTATAGCTCTGCAGAGGGATATCTAGTGTACCTGCAGGTGCTTATAATGGGTTTACTTTTCCGCAAGCTGCATTCTTTGGTGTCTGGCCAGAGGGTTCTACATCAGCTGCACACAGACTTTTGGAAGGCACCTGGTGGGATTTTCTGCTGGAGAGCACCTGGGAAAGCAGAGTTCAACTCAGGAGAGAAATTGCACACATGAGCTTCAGCGTCCCCAGGCCAATTGTCTGACTAGGAATATGCTTCATTTTTCACCAATTCACATCTGCAACAATTTTTATTTCAGTCCTGAAACTTCAGGTTTCTTCCTCTAAGAAAAAAATGGCTATATAACATAAAAGATTTTGAGTGATAACACAAGGAAATGCTTCTGTTGTAATTTCCTCAGTCTGGTTGGGCTTTGTCTCATGTTAAACAAGGGTAAAAAAAACCCCATGTAGTTCAAAGCCTGATTTCAAGGAGAGACTTTGAGGTGCTCTGGCACAGGCTTTAAATACTACTTTTGTCCTTGGAAGGAGTTTATATTGTGGATATGCAAAAGACTCTGTGGTTGTGAGTTTCATAATGTTTAAAATGTCCTCCTGGTACAATAATGTCCCAAGCCTAGAGCTGACAGACTGCAAATATAGATGAGCTCAACGGATTAATACTGCTCACTGTTCTGAGGGCACATGAAGAACTGTTTTTCTGTTTATGCACTTGGCATGTGGCACTCTTTAGGCCAGAAAATGGGTTTAGAGCTGCACAGTTTAGTTTTGAAAATGCATTTGTGTGTTTGATTGTTCGATTCATGCATACAACTGTATCAGCAGTGCAGCATAAGCCTGTTTGAAATTTGTCCCTGGCAGTCAACTGGGCATTTCTAATCAAGCCTGACTCTGGAGCTACTTTCATACTCCAAAGGGATTACGCTATCACAAATCACTGGATACCATTTTCAAATGGTGTAATTGCTGAATGGCAGCTGGAGGAAATGCTGCCTGCTTCCTAATTCATAAAGACTGAAAATTCATTTGTTTAAATAAGAATTAGCTCTTTATCATCTGGAAAAACAAAGTATTATATGGCAATCTAAATATGTCAGAGAAGTAGTGTGTCAACATGAAACAAGGCAGAAAATGCTATAAATCTGAGAAGGTTTACATGAATTTTCAGTTTCGTACAGATTTCCTGTGGGTCCTAGGACAAAACTGCTCCCTCTGGTTTGCCATCTATAAAATACCTATGATTTTATAATTTTGCCTCCAAGGTCTATTGGAAAGATTTATCCTTTAGTGTTTGCAAAATATTTTGAGATTCCCTGTGGATTCCATCAATGGAAAATATGCATTATTGCTCCCCTTTTTAAAATTGAATTCTGACTTAAGGAGCAAGAGATTACCTTGCAAGCAAAATGCAGCTAAAATGAACAAACTAATACTTATGCTTCTCACAAGGCCAAAAAACCTGAGGGAATATTTTCTTTTGCTGAGTTTTTGGTTTTTTTAAGGTCCAGTTAATTTAGATTTCTCAAAAATCAGTCTACACTCTACTCTGGATGAGCTAGCTACACTGGATATAGATGCAGCAGTGTGGATATTTGCCTGATCAATTTGGTATTTGACTTACCTGGAAGCATGTTAGCCCAGATTAATACATTCAGCTGACTTCAAGCAGCTCTTTGCAGGGCCAACTGAGATATCTCTGCACAGTAATCCCACTCTGCTCTACAAACTGTTTTTTTGCATGGAGCCAGCTCAGGTCTGGAAGGAAGGTCAAATTCATTGTCACTCTGCCTTGGCTCTGTGTACTCCAAGATAGCTACTGCTGTCTCCTGCACATCAGTCTCAGAGAGGCTTATCAGCCCAGGTACAGCACAGTGCTGTAGGAGTATCGAATGTGGTTCTGCACATAAATAAACAAGCCAGGCTAGAGCTCGCTCTGTTGGATCTGTAATATAGAGACACTCCAGCATTGCTGCTGGAAACAGTCTGTAGCTGCCAGGATTACTGGTTCCTCGCCATCTGCACTGGACTGGTACTTTCTTGGGGCTGTGCTCATTCATGTCTCCCTTGCCCTGTACAGCCAGAATGTACTATCCCTGGACACTGGCTAGTGGAGAGCTGACACCATTGTTCAAAATTACAGAAGATCAAATTCTTAGCTGCTGTAAACTGAGGCAACACCTTTGAGGCCAGCTCAAACTGCAACAGTTTGCATCAAACAGAGACTAGCACAATGCCTAGATGTCACAAGACCTTCAGTAAATTTTCACTGGTCCTAGGAAGAAAGAAAGGGTAAGAAAGCAACAAGCTGGTTATTCATTTTCTCATTGGTAATGGCTCACTACTCTGGAAAAGAGAGCAAAGCTGCCACCCCCCAGGCAGCTTTAAAATAATTTATAGATTAGTGGCTGAGAAATTCGTCATACCATAGGTCTTGCTTAACTTGGCAGCATTACAAGTTTATCTTTTCACACACAGTGGTTTTTTAATGTCCTCACAGATAGGCTATAGCGGCCCAGTGCTTGCCCTCCCAGCTGCCAGCCTATGTTAGATATTCAGGTGCTGTTCTTGACAGGGGACCAGGACTGGAAGAATAGACAGCTCCTTTCTCTCCAGGAGATGCTTCCCACCCAGCACCAAATCCTGTTTTTCATCTAAAAGGCAACTCAATCCTTCTTCCTAAAAAGGCTATAAAAAGGAGAAGGTGTACAAACAGGGCCAGGAGCAGCTGCAAGCACTTCGAAGGCAAGCCTTGGACTTCAATATGAGCATGACAAATGGGAGAAATGGTCTGGAAAGGTAGGAAGCAATTCTCTAAGAAGTGCAAAGTCAGGTGTCAGCAATGGTTATGCAGAGGTGAGATGACTTGGGCCTACAGGGATGTCTAAGTGATGTACCAGTGTCCTGCACAGGTCCTTGTTTTCCGTAAGAAGATATTTTAGAATGGCAAAAACAAAGGAAATGAAAAAGCAGTATGCAAAGTTCAGTGCTTGCCTGAGCTGTCTGATCCTAGCAACTGCAGTTAATCTCTTTCAGTACACCTAGTAATATTGTCTAAAATTAGAGAAAATTTTAAGACAGACAGTGAAGTGTATCCTGCACTATTTGAAAGTCACTTAATTTTGCCACGTAAATCCACGCAAAATTTGGCCCAAAGCACTTAGCATGGATTAACTTCAACTGCAATAGCCAACAGAAAATCCAAGTATAGAGAAAGAACAAAAGATGCAACAGTTTTGCTCAATATTTTTGAGTAAAAGATGAAGGAATTAGGAAATTATTCAAATAAGATTGTGTAAAGTGCAGTTCCTTTTTCTGGACCGATTCTGTACTTTAAAAATAGATTAGGCAAATAAAATCAGAGAAAAAAATGACCAAGCTTTCTCCCCTGCTGCACCTGCGATACATAAAGGACCATTTTCATGATTATTCATGGTGGAAGGATGCAGACTTGTACAACTGAGATTGAGAAGAGGAGGAGGGTGTGCCAGGTGCTGTGCAGACCCTTCTTAGGATGGTCCTGCCCCTAACCTATTAGTTGATGCAGAAGATAGAGACAAGCAGACAGGTATGAAAATGAGCCTGCCTGAGGGCAAGGCTGGAAACATTAGCCAGGCCTCCAGACCCTTTGTCTATTGCTTCACCCATTGATGGATCACTTTGGACTAGTGGAGGCTTCCACTGTCATTTAATTTAGTGCACACTTGGTACATAGGTGCCTGCAGCACTGAAAACTCTTCTAACTGGTGCTATAGGTGCAATAATCACAGAAAGACCCACAAAATTATCATATAGGAATAGCACATGTCCACTCACAAAATAATGGGATACAGCTCACGCACCATTGTCCCAGGCTTACTGGTTCAGCAACTCATTGTTGCTGTGCATAGGGCCAGCACAGGGCCCATGGTGTTCCAGGGAACCAACTCCTTCTTGAGCACTGAACTGACCTGCAGATGGTTTCTGATACCCTGCATTTTCCTAGCTTAATTCTAGCTTGTAGAATTAAATGCAACATAACAAATTACATTGTCAAAGCAGACTGAGAAGAAATGAATCTTTCTAGGCTCATTCAGTTTGTACAGAATAAATAATGTGATATTTCTCAGTCCACTGCACAGGGAACAGACAATGCCAACTGATTCCTTCTCCCTAATTGAGACGAAATGGCCAGTTAATGCAGCTGTGAGGGAAATGGAGCGGTCTGGCCTTTCCAGTGCTGCAGATGAAAGTCTCTGAAAACTCTTTTGCTTGGCAAAGTGTCAGAAAGCATTGTCTTTTGAGTGTAGCAAAAAGAGGACATTTCTAAGCAGACCTTAGATTTTTACATGTTTATATTTCTGTATTTATATGTTATTCTGATTGACTGCAGCAAACAAGAGCAGCCTAGGTGTCAGAGCAGACCAGTTGATCACTTGGGTTAATTAGTCCCCTGGAGTCATGAATGGCCACAGGTGCCACGTTACTCTTCTCATTCCACCGAGAAAGGGATTGAGCACATCACTTGCAGAGGAATATGTGTGGTTTGTATTTTCCTTCACCACTGACTGCAATAGTAAATTAAAATACAGCCTGGCTACAAATGTCCACGGGACTGGAAGTACTGGCTGCCTTGAGTGGACTGATGATATTCTGCCTGCTAAATATCTGCTTCTCTCCTGATTGCTGTTAGCTATGAGTGCTTTCAAAATGGTTTTATTTCTTAGGGTCCAGTTATAGTAGCTTTCTGTGCTGGCCCCTTCTGCTACTGATGTTGGGAGGCAGGAGCCAGGAGAGCTGCAGATGTTGCTGCCCTACCCCTTGCTGCTGGGTCGGTACCTCTGGGAAAGATGGCCAGGAGGATGCCCAAGAGCAGTGCCATCCAAACAGCATCCCATATAGGCCCGAGAACAGGCTTTCCAGTTATGATGGACAACCATTGCACAGCTCTTCTACCTTCATTGTAAGGACCATATACCACATCTTCTCTGATGCTACTTTTATACTGTGGCTTGCTGCAGAGTAAAAGAATGATAGCCTAACATTAAAGGTGTGTCTTGCTGACCACATGTACCTTTGTAAGAGACATGACATTGCAATGCTGTTATTTCACAGTTCTTTGGAATTATAGAGTTCTGTGATAGAAATGAAATCTACAGCCTTCATTTTCCGAGGGTTTACCAAGGTGGAAATATAATAAATCCAGGATGTTACCTCTATGGTCCTGTAATTTCAAGAAATAAGAGATAAGGACAACATGCCTGAAATACACTTTTTTTTTCCCCAGTTAACTGGATTATTAATGAAAATGAAAGTTGGTAGAACTTAAGAAGAGCTTTTAGCTACTGATAGGCACAAACATCTGTGGAAAGGATTATTAACAATGTACAGTATGGGTGTATTGGAGACAGAAATGTAGAATAAATCCTGTGCCAATATTGTGCTGCTCAGTGGAGTTCTCTATCCCAGTGTGCTAGTGCTTGTGTTCTCACAGCTAGCAAAAACACTTTAAAAGTGGTTCATAGTGGGAAGGAATGCGCATCTGTAAGTATCAGTAACTGGTGCACCCTGTCATCATGTTCCTGGGGTTTGTCTTTTGCTGAGCTACAGTTCATGCAAGGCCAAAAATGGGAGGAGAAGGCTCTCATTTCACCTCATGTTGCCAGAACTCAGGCTAATCTGATCCTTATATTAAAAATAACCTGTGGCTATCTCCAGCTTGTGTCTGCTATCTCAAGAGTCTGTTTTGGAAAGGAGGGCTTTGAATGCACCAGCAGGGCCGGTGCTCTTCTTCCCCGTGGTACACTGTCATTGTTTGCCATGGGAGTGATCTAAAGTCTGGCCAATGTTAGGGCTTTCAGCAGTTAGGAATACAAGCGTGGCCATCACATCAAGATCACTACAGCTAAAGAACACGGATCATATAAATCTAACCTGTTGAGTTTTGGCTGCTCTACTCCTTGCATGTTTTCTGAAGGTATACACTTGAAGGACATATGTTAAGTAGGGTTCATGGTGCCTGAGCTGCACTGCCATGGTGTGCATCTGCCTGACCAGTACCAGCCCACTATGTATCACTAGGCACAGTGGTGTGTGTTGGTAAAGCGTCAGTACGAGGCACTCAGCACAGGTGGAAATGTGCCCATCTGAAGCAAATTCCTTGACTTAAATGAATGCACTGATAAATGACTGTTACGCCCCAGAGGGGCATAATTGACCCATGCCAGCTTTAATATCACTATATTATGTCTTACTTTTATTGTGTCCGAAACCCACTATTCTCTCTTCACCCTTCCACTTCTCTCCCTAAATTTATGATATTCTGATAGGTTATGGACCGTCTACCCATTGCCTGTAACCACCTTTACAAAACAAGATCCTGCCTCAGGGGGCATTTCTATGCGCTGTGAGATGGGTATGGGCTGTGATGGAGTGTAATGAGTAATGAGACTGCCTGATGGCAGCTTCCACTAGCCACGACCTCCAGCTGAGCCGGGTGGTGCTCCAGCCCTCCTGGGTACCTCAGAGGAAACCTGACTGACTGGTTCTGCCAGCATTGCTGCTCTCTGGGAAAAAGCCTTTTTGACAAAAACATTGTTTATTGTTTTATTCACATCCTATTCACAAAATCATACTGATTTTGAAAAATAGCCCATGAAAACCTTTGTTTTTTAAATGAAAAATAACATATGTAAAGGAAAAAAAGAAATTTAATTTCAAACTATTTTTATGTCGTTGTGGCTTCTCCTTGCAGCCAAATGTAAGGCTTTGTATTGCTATTTCTATATTATTTAGTGATATCAGAATTACTAGTACATAATCCAATATTCTATTAGGTTGTAATAACTAAGTCAAACTATCTGGATAATTTACTGATGACTTCAATTATTTAAAAATTATTATAATCAACTGTTCCTTTACATAGATTAAAACAACTTACTTTACATAACAGTGTTTTCCAATACATAGAGACAACATGAAAATTCTATGAAAATTTGACTAATAAGAATGAATTATTTGCATTCTTTCTTTCAAATGTTTTTTTTTAGTTTTAACAAGTATGAAATATTGTTAATATTGTTAACAAGTATAAAAATTAAATAAAACATTCCACTTAGAACTAATCAGAAGTTATCCATAAAGACTTTTTAAAAAAAGTCTTGCACATTAATAAACCATCTCCATTTTACAGAACATATAAAAATTTCATTAGAAGGTTAAAAAGTTTATATGTCTATGTATGTTTTTCAAAAACAAAATTTCAATTTGAAATAATTCTAAATCTTTCAGAGATGCTCTTACATTGAACGGACTATTTTTTAGGCTTTCTGTTCCAGGGGAAATGTTCAAATTATCCACGGTTATTCAATGGCAGAATAAACCCAGAGTTAAGGTCCCAGGGCTCCCTACAATGCCAAGCTCTGGAGCTCTGAAGTGCGCCCATGAGTGACCTTGGATGCAGAGCTATGACCTGCACTTTTCCCTGGCAGTGAAGATGTCCACTGGACAGAGGGGAGCCTTGCTGGGAGCTTCCTGTTTGTACTGCTTGGCCTGGGGGTCTCAGCACCCCAGCATGCTGTGGATGAGCCTTTTGGAGGTAAGCACTGAACTGCACAGAGTGCTGTTGTAAAGCCTTTGCTGTTGTCCTTGCAGTCCATCAGTGGCTGATGGCCAGCTAGACAGAGGTGTCCCTGCCACCAAGACGGCTGTTGGCCCCTCTTCCCAGGGCACTCCCAGCTTACTGGAGCTGCTCCTTGCCTCCTGTGCAAACCCCAGCTTGTGGCAGCTGTGAGATTTCTAGTGTGTTTGTATTCCCAATTGCATTCCCAATTGCATTTCTCAATGCCAAATTCCCAGTGCCCAGAATTTATTTTCTTGCATTTCAAGCTGAACGCTACTATAAACAGCTAAATTAGAGAGTGAGGCAGGTATACCCAAGGGAGTGTTAAAGGAATTTGGCAGGCCTCTCAGGTGTATTTTGTTAATAAGCACAAAATGCAGATGAAGGCAAAATAGAAAGTGAATGCTGAACACCTGCTCTTGGCAGGAAAACCAGATCCAGCAAAACCACAAATGCTATTCATACCCATCTTCGAGACCCTGTTCTCTTAAAAAAACCTACATCTTATAAAAAATTTATTGAGTCGGTTCAGGAAGGTAACATTTGAAATATGGTCCCTCTTCTTCAAAATTAAACTGTTTAATAACTCATTAGAAAAAAATACAGTGGCCAGCTTTGAGAAGTTCACTTCTCTTACAGTCATAATTAAGGATGATATTATTTTGGCTTAACACTGGACTTGCAAATGCATGTGCAAGTGTGTGCTTGTTTATCTGGCTTCAACATAGAGGTAGAAGAGAACACGTCTTACAGGCTTACAGTGCATTAGAGGCCTATGTTTTGTGCACTAAACACCATGAAAACAAAAACATAAACAATATTGGTCAGACCTAAGTAATACAATAAAGGGGAAAGGAGAAAACAAAGTTGGTTATGAAGTCAAGTTCAGAACACTCCACAGAACAGGTCACTTAAGAAAACGTTTGAAATGATGCTAAGTCAAACTTGATGCCCTTCAATCAATCTGGAAAGGATGCTTTAGGAAACAGGCATGGAAAGCAAAGATAAATTATGTAGCAATCCTTTTTGTTATATGAAAGAAAAGAAAAAATATCAGCAAGCTGTCATTATTTGCAAGGCATTAAATGTTTTAAGGGCGAATACGAACCCCAGAAAAACGAAAGATGAAGCCATCTTTTACCAAAATATGTTTTCAGTTTCTATGAAGTAACTAATCAATTAGTAATTTTGTGTGCTGATGAAGAAACATTCATGGTTTTGACATAAAATTATAAGAAACTCACATTTGATGGTCTGAAACAGGCTTTCTCATGCCCATAAAATTCAAACAAAATGTATTGAGTACACTCTAGATTAATCAAAAGGCCTCTAATTCAGATGTATTTTCTTCATCTGGTGTCATATAATTCTCACTATTCCTTGGTACTTATGACCAATCTAACAAAAAGTTGTATTGTGCAAAATGTAGAAAATCTGCAAGGCAGTGAGAGCCATAGGCTCACTTGTGTTCCCAGGATGACAGCTTCTTTGTCCTGTCTCATGCTGCAAGTCACAAGTTCTGCCCATGCAGAAACACTGAGCTTTTCTCAGGAACATTGTCTTCTCATCGCTCCAGTTTTATCTCATACCTCCTTTTTGCTCTGCCTGCACCTTAACTAAAGCCCATGGGAAAATCAGGTCAGCACAGAAAAAAAGCTCCCCATAACTGCAACTCTGACTCCAATAGTGGCCAGTAAAAGGGCTATGTTAGGAAGCACGCCAGCAATTGGAGAGGAGAGGGCTACAGCCTCCCCTATGCATGCTCTGTCATCACCTCTCTGTCACCAACAGCTCCTGCCAGTCTTGCTGAGTTTACTGTGACCTTGATGAACTTCCTTCTTTGACTTCATGTAACTACTTTTAATATCTGAAACATCCTGTGGCAATTGCTCTACGTTTAAAATTAAACTCAACAAGGAGACGTTATTCACATTTCTTCTTGGGGGAACAAGAAGCGGTGCTTAAGTATTTCCCAGTTTCAAAAATAAATTACCAAAATCCCAAACTATAGAATGTTCATCTCCCAAGCAGCTTTTCCAGGTGGAGAGGTGATTTTCCATGTGGAGAGCCAATCGGAAAGTAAAACTTTTCATGAGAAGCTGGAGTCATCCCTACTATAACAACGTCATTGTAGGTGTATACACTGCCACAGTCAGATGGATTTTTCTGAGCTTAAGCTCACTATTCTACCTTAGATGACAGAGAAGATTGTGTGCGCTCTGACTCTTCATGTGAGGTTCTTAATATACAGTAGCACAGAGCAAATTTTAACACCCATTAACCGGCTGACCACTGTGAGCAGGTTTGCATATCCCTCGCGATTATAAATTACACTGAAACTGAAAGCAGAAAAATCAAACCAGCAACATGTGAAAGCTTTGCAGAGATATGAAGGGCAAAAGGGCTTGTGAGGTCTAATTTATTTTCAGTAGTCTGTGTCGCTTTGAAAAAATCCTGAGCAAATGATTCAGCAGAGTTGTCTGAGGAAACTGGCTACCAGAAGAGGTGTCTTGTTCAGTCTTTTACAGTTAAACTTCTGCCCGTCTCTGCTCTTCACTAAATCCAGTTAAACAAATATAAAATGGACAGATGAAAACATTAAGTCAAATGGTGATTTAGAGAGACCATGCAAGAAGACCAGAGGAGGGTTTACCACAAGAATATGCCCTTGATGTTTTTTCCCAAAGTGAGGCATCATGGTGGAGCAGGCACTCTTTTTTTGCAAGCTTAAAATTCAAGTTGGGATGTTTCAGTTTTATCTAGGCTGTAATTGCATCTGTAATTACATACCGTCTAATCCCAAGAAAAGGCATCATCAGTGCCAGATAAAACTTACTTTTAGCCAAAGTAACCAGAGGTTTTGCATTAATGCTTTTACTTTTGCCATCCTTTTCTCCCATGTGGCCACAGACTGTAGTGTCCCACTTCCATTGGATCCAGGGCAGCAATGTGTCCTCTGCAGAGGAGCTTAGTGCAGAGCTGAACCTATGGGGTGGCAGGACATCTCTTCCAGCCCTGCACAACCTGGGAGTTCTACAGCCTTTTGCCCAAGGAAGTCGAGTGCTCTGTAACTGCAGGCAGGACAGCACAAGTGAAGGATTTTGGTCAAGTTACAAAAGAGTTTGTTAAGAAGTCTTCACACCCTATGCCTGGAACCTGAGGCCAAAGAACTTCTGCTGCATTTCATCTGTGAAATTTGGGATTTAAAGAGATAGGTGTGCAGATGTGCTCTAAGAAAGAGCTAGCTCTATCAGATCATGGCAAACAGGTAGAAAAGTTCAGCTGAAGCAAAGAGAACTGCCATTCTCATGTATACTTTGACCAGATCTTCCTAAGGTATCATTTGTGGATCACTTTAATTAACTGGGCTGTCACACAGAAGCAGGTATATTTTAATGCAGGCAGGCTCTGAGAATTAATATAGAGACAAGTGTTTCAGAGTGATCAAGCCACTGATCCAAATTCAGCTACAAGACTGGGTGAGTTGTCTGCAGGCAAGAGGTTAATGTCAGCACAGTTCTTAGGAAAGACTGACTCTTAAAATATCATATCTGAATGTATGGTCTTCTCAAGCTACAAAAATCTGTCAGGCCCACTGCCAAGAGGAATTGGGTTGCACATGCTTCAAATTTGTTTCCTTGGTGCTCCGGCAGGATGATCTGCACACATATACATTTCCAAATCCAGGACAGCCCTTTTATCTTTAAATGGCGGCGGGTGCCAAGGCATTTTCCTCCAGCAATTGTACACCCTCTGGATGAACATGTTGTATTCCATGGGAGTCAAACATCGAGAAGGAAAATTCCTGATTAATAAAAGCAAGATAGCTTGCTCTGCTATCTCCTCTGCACAGCAGCCTGCAAAGGTGTTCCATCTAAATGCTTGTTCTGCAAGACTTCAGACTCACTGCACCTCTATTTGTAGTTAGTTTTGTGTGATTTGAAGACTAAACTCTTGGTACGTACCTTCAGGCAGTTGGCTGAGGAACCTGATGCAGCAGCAACATCTGCCTTGGGTTCCTCTGTGGCAAGGAAAGAGCAGACCCACTAGATGCTGACTGGGATCCCATTTGCACAACAAGGAAAAATGTGTGTGTGTTTCTGTGGGTGTGCAGAGAGGTGTATGTAAGTGTAGTCACATCCTTACAGTTTTACAGGACAATTTTATGCTGTCTGAAAATCCAGGCTAAAGTATTTAACAGCAAAGAGAATAATCTATGGAGAGGAATACAGTGTCCTGCTAAAAATGTTGTATGTCTGGTCTGGGAATACTTACATTGTAAGTGGGCTATAAATGAATAGTTAACCACTTTAGTGCTGTGAAGTGATGACCCTCACGTGGCCTTGGGACATGTGCATGGTCTGCTTTAGCTGCCACTCACTGAAAATAATGAGAGCGTGCATAACAGAGCCAGCCTGGAGCGAAAAATTGCCTCCAGGAACTACCAGACTGTCCTCTGTCTGATATAATGCACTGATGATTTCAAAACACTGTCATTCTGCTATCCTAAATGTAATAAATGCTATTTATGAATTCCAAATCAAAAGCATATCTAAGCTGAGCCTCACATTTTAATACCTGGAATAGTACTGCTGTTGCTATACAAACCACAAACCATTTCATGAGAAAGAGAGAAATACAGATCACTTAGTACATAAATCATTTTAGGGTAGTAACATTGTGTGGCATAAAAAAACCCTACCTAATATAAAATTTTAACAAAAAAAATTGCAAAGTTTAGCTATTCCAATTCATTATATTTCTTATTGGAACTATTTGGACAATCCCTGCACATTTGTTTTGCCCTTGTGAGCATTACTAATTTTAGCATCAATGATCAGATGCTAAAATTAGATTAGATTAGAATTCATCTAAGAATTCATGCCTGAAATGTAATAATTCACCATTTATACCATTTGTTATTCTCTTCCAATAAATGTTTGTCACTCAATCACAGCAAGGAAAGCACAGAGTGATTGTGCAGCTCACCACATGGCACAAATAGTGAGTAGTAGCAAGAAGCATTGAGCCAATGTTGGAGATTAACTAAATCAGTTCAAAGTAATATTAGATATAAATCTCTCTTCATTCCTTTCATGCTCCACCAGAGAAACAATCATCCCTAACTCAGCACAGTTCAGTTCTTCATTCTTCCCACTGCTGAGCTTAGTGGAGCTGGTGGCAGGATAAGACATCAATCAATCAGACTCTCCCCCCCCAGAGGGGCACTTTGGGCTGTCCTGTCCTGCTTGTATTCCAGTGCCCCTGTACTTCCCTTGACTGGTCAGCTGCCACTGGTGTTGGCTTGTATCTTCCACCCAACACCAAAGGAAATTCAAACACAGAAAGATATGAAAACCAAATAAGGGATATTAATGAAGGTCCAGGTAGGCACAATCAAGACTGTGTTCCAGGATAGACTAAAACAAAGCACCACAGCCAGGTCTTTGTGTTCCCCAGTAGTGCTCCAGCACTGTTTTCCATCAAAGAGTACCTGGGGTGACACCTTCTTATCCTTTTTAGTTCAGCAAATCTGACAGTGACAGTGTCCCATTATCATGAGAGGTTTCAGAAATCTGGATTCATAGTATCCTGTGTAATATATTATATTACTGATTAGCTTCACCACCACAAGAACAAGTGCAAAGCAGAGGTCGGTCTGCAGCCATCAAAATGGAGCAGTTGGGAAAAATGTGTTTATAACACAAATAGCTCAGCTCAAATCAGCTGAGCTCTGGTTCATAGAGCTTATGAACCAGAGCTTCTGGTCCTTTGGCATCAAGGACATTTTCTATATCTGATATATTGAGCACACCGTTTTTCTTTCAGCATAAAATAATTTGCCCGGACCCTGTTGAGCAAACTGTGCATGCATGTCTAGTATAGACCATGACTTGTACAGCCAAAAAAGGCCAAAGAAAAGTGTAAAAAATTCACAGGTTAAAAAAGACCCTGGATTCCAAAGTCCCTAAGTTCGGAGAAAAGGTATATTCATGTGTTGAATGAGAAATAAACAACAGCAGGAAGGAATGATTCAGTAATTAAGTGCAGTATTGTAATAATTGTTAATTCTGCTATCCAAAAAAACCCTCACCTGTAATTAAAGGTGAATGAAGGCAGGGAAGACATAGCTCAATCTGTGGTCGACACTGTGGCAGCCCAGTCCTCTGATCTTGGCTGGAACCTTCCATGCTATGTAAATAATGATACACTCAAATGACCTTTATGACCGAAGCTTTAAAGGTACTCACAACAACAGGGGTTGCTTTCAACACAGGTAGTTCTGCTCCTTTAGAGCTATGGTTGGGATGACTACTGATTTTCAAGTTCCTCTGCTGCCATGTGAGGCTGCTGGGTAAGTGCTCCCTTGTGGCGTTATTGCCAAGCAGGCGGGTGATGTTTGGGTATTTTGCTCCTACATTGAGTATCACTGCATAGAACCTCCTCTTTACTCTCCCTACTCCTATGTTGTGCACCAGTATGATGCCTTCCCTCTCCTTCTGCTTCATCTCCATGAAGAAAGGGTCTGAGAAAACATTTCTCCTTTATATTAAGGTGAAGTGAATATCCCATGATTGGTCTTTAAGGCACTTTGCAAAGGGCAGAAAGCACCAAAAAACTTTGCTAACTAAATTTTGAATACCTTTGGGCTTTGCTTTATTAGAGTATTTCCCAGGCTTGTAAGCACATCTTACTCCCACATGCTGATCAGTTCTGCTCAGCCAATTTCTCTCCTCAGTGCATTAATCTTAGGTTTTTGGTTCATGGTTGACTTACACCTGCTTTGATTAATTTGTGTGCTAATCATTAGCTTTCCCTGATAAAGGTGTATTTTTGCTAACTACCCCCTCTCCTTCTTTTCAACACTACGTCCTTCTAATTGCATCTCCTGCCAAAGGTGACCTGAATTTGTGTGTCCTGCCTTGGAGGGTGCAGTTCAGAACACAATGGATTACACTGCACGGCATGCGCTGCTCAGCATTTCCATCACTGCATTAGTGCTGTTCCTTTGCGTTCGTAAATTTGAAATCAGTAAGATTTTCTCTGTGTTTCAGTGCCTTATGTAAATAGGCCTTAGTGGAAGCCACCTCATTCCAAAATGAAGACAGCAAGTAACAGGCTCAATCACTTGAAAAGAAGAATTTGTTGAAGAGAGCAGAGCACTCATATTCTTTTGGTCCATCTTTATTGCTTCCAGAAGGCGACACTCTCGGGAAAGTTTTCATGGCCAGATGTTCAGCTTTTTCAGCAGTTGAAATATTTTTGGAAGGACCATTATTCAAGATAAAACTGTGTGTCACTGGGGATACACTGACCTTTGCAGGAAGAGGGTGGCTGGCTCAAGGACTGGCTCTCCCGACCAGAAGGTTACTGGGAGGTGCATTCTGTGACATCTCTAATTGGACCTGATTACTCAATCTAATGGCCCCACTCAAGTCTGGGTTATTATTCTGGAGTGCAGGACAGCAGAATCAGAGCCTAGCAAGGCCTGGTATTTTGAACCCTGGCAAATCAGCAACTAATTTATGTACTGATCATTACCATGCCATTAACATCACCATTTCCTAACAAACTGATTGTGATGCCCTGGCTGGCATCAAGAAGCACCTTATGCCACAAATGCATTGCCAGAGGTCTCTGATTTTGATCTACAATGTTAAATCGCAGTCCAGCAGGATAGTATTCTCATCACAGCTTGTGAATGGAGGGAAAGTCAGTTCTTAAGCCCCCTTTACTGCCTCAATAGAGGCATTCAGAACCACCCGAAATCTCACCTACCCTCTCATTGCTGCTCCAGGGGTAGAGAGAGGTTTCCTAAAAGTCCTGCCAACCCCATGAAGGTGTTCTAGGTGCTTGAATGCCACCAAGTACTTGTGTATGGGCAGCTGAATCCGCTTCAGGTGGGCAGCCAGCTGAACAAGGCTGGCTGTGGGCTAGTGGAAGGATTCAGATACATGACCAGAGGCTTCTAGTTCTGCAATATAAGCCCTGGTCCCCACATGGCAGGGGGCACAGCCCTTGAAGGCCCTCTGTCGCAGCCACTGGCCCCACTGGGAGGTCACTGCACCCTGTGTATTCTAGATGGCAACTCCTTCCTGCAGGCAACCAAACCACCCACCTCTGCTAGCTGGAAAGACAGCTTGGACACACAGTACTCAGACAGAGTCCTACATACACCACCTGCAGGTTCCTTCATTTGGAGTTGAACTGCAGTCCTGGTTTTCCAGAGGCAAGCTGTATTAACTGTTTTCAAGCAGTAATGCTTCTCAGATTGAGCCAAATTAGCATGGGACACAGGAGGTTCTGCAAGGAGCTGTGACTTTAGACATTTAATTAGCCATTGTTAAATGTATCAGTACATAACTGAAAATTGCAACCTTATGGGGGCAATGTACAAAATCTCACCTGATTATAAAATCATTAACTACATTATTTTTTGCCATTTTTTTTTTCTGGGAAGTAATAGGCATTTTTTCAGTTAGAAGCAATCGCAAATTAGATTTATACTGAAATAGCACATTGGTAATTGATTAAAATTGTAACTGCTTTTAACTGTTCTTTCCTTCCACTGTAATAAAGTGAAGGTAAGTATCCAGCCCAACTAGATTAAGCTCCCACAATGAGCATAAATTGACTGAAGTGGATGCTGACCCCAAAAGATCTGATTCCAGCTATTTGTGCCCTTTTGTTTCAGCAGCAGTGTCCCTGCATCTGTGGAATGAGCTGAGTTAGGAAATTATAATCTGAAAAGGAATTTTGCTGGGTTTTATACCTGGTTACTTCTCATCCAGATGTGGCTTAAATCTATTATGAAACAACAATCTGGAAAAACATCTAACAAATTTTGAAGTTATGGTCTGGAGTAATAAATACATCTTGCAAAACTTGGACTAGGTGAAAACTATTAATAGCTTAAATGAAAAAGCCTTTGTTTTTCTCTGCAAAGCAGCAGTGACTGATCAGCAATCACTCTCGCGTGCTGATCTTGCAAGTCTAACAGTCTTTTCCCCACTGCTGAGTGAGTCCCAGATGGTTCATAGAGCTATTTGTCCTACATACTTATAAGGATCCATTATCTGGATAGCTGACTCTTGCAGCAAAAGATTCTCCAAGCCAGAATGTTTTCTCTCAGTGTTTTGTGCTATGGTTTTAAGGCATGCACGCAATATTTTAATTTATATATTTATTGTTTATTACAGAGTCATTCCTTTGAAAAAGACTCCATTGCAAAAAAAAAAAAAAAAAGCACATTTGAGGCTGCAACCAGAACATAGTAAGGACTGAAATCATTCCACTGCCACAGGGCCAGAAATTTTGCAGCTGAGATTGTCATAAACCAAGCACTTGCCTAGCTTACTTTTGGATGTTCACACCAGTGATGCTAATCTTGCAGATCTAAAAAGCAGGCTGTGGACCCAATGAAAAAAGGCAGGAGTGTCTGATGGTTTGCAGGGCAGGGAGAGGCTGCAGGGAAAGTTTATGCTTGCACTGAGGAAAAAGTAGAGCTTTTTTATTTTGTAAGTAGTCCAGCAGTTTATATAGCTGATAGCCTTGTCTTTCAAATGTTTTCTGGAAAGACCAGTGGAGTAGGATGAGTTTTGCTAAGGCAGAAGCAACTGCTCACTTTAAAAATACTTCTGCAAAGTCACGAGTTACCAGTTTTACCTCCCAGTGCAGTGGCGGGTAGAACATGATGGCAGCAAGGTCAGAAATGTCCTCCTCCAGCAAGACAGCTCACCTCTTCTCGTGTCACCTCACTTCATTCCCCCTAAGGTAGCAGGCAGGCTGAGCAGCCCTACGCTGGTCCTTGCAGACCTCTCTTTGCACTCCACATGTGCAGAGTCAGCTGCTTACACAGCTCCCCTCCAAGGGCTCCCCATTCTCAAAATACGCCTTAGATTTGATATTCTTATACTGGTCTACGGACACTTTGAATCTGGATGGATCTGCAAAGGAAAGATAGCACGTGCACCCAGACTGATTTTCACCCAGGGTTACATTACATGGATGGATACAAACTCAGCCAGAGCATCTCTTCCTGCCAGTACAGGACTGCATGCCCTGTTGGCATGACACACAGCCCCACAGGGAAGAGCCCCAATGTGCACTAAAGCAGTTTTACAGCATCTTGCCTACAACTGGCTCACACATCTGGCCTGGTTGGACAAGGGCCCAGATGTGCCTGTAACCAACACAGCTCCATGGCTTGAGCATCATCTATTTCCCAATGCATGTGGAGCACCTGTAGGAAAGCCTGTGTGTTACAGTAGCATAAAATGTAGTAAACAACCTCCATGTAGGATAGATAAACAAGGCGGCATTGCTGAAATTAGAGCTGGTTGCTGTGTTGCCCTGTTCCTTGCAGAGCTGTTTTCACCATGGCAAAGGGAAGCTCAGACATCATTTGGAAATGTAACACAGTTGTTTTTCACTGTCTGAATCAGAGAAACCTCCATCACCCCATGCAAATGCTTAGAAACAGGCACCATGACCCCTTTGCATGGGCCCAGACAATATGAGAACATTATAAGGAAAAGATGTTACTGCAGCAGGTGCAGCAGTTGCCTAACAATGGATGTTTATTCTCCTTTTCTGAGCATATTCACTGTTTGGTGGACTTTATACTGTCTCTCAGACTACTGGCAGGTTTTCTGGCTTGACACGCCTTTGAATTATACAGAAATTCTGAACTCCCTCTCAAATCCATTTAAACCACCCATTAGCACAGTACTACTGCTTAGAGTAGTTTTTTTGGTAAAAAAAAATAAATATCAAAACACAAAAGCAACAATAAAAATTGAAAATTTGCTTTGCCATGGCTCCAGCAGCTTCACAGTCACTTGATGCCTGCCTTTGTAGATCAGCTAACAGTCCAGCTGAAACGAGTTTCTTTAAAATAACCCTTATTACTTCACAGGGTATTAGCTTTTTGCCATTGCAGACTCAAAACAAGCCTGTGCTTCCCAGAACTTCTTGGACTCCATCCTTGCTTCTACTTCCAAAACAGAGACTTATTTTAAAAAAATACTGGGCTGATTCAGACTGCAGCACTACCAGACAAGCAGATAAAGGAGAAAAGGTGACAAGTAGCTGAGCAAAAATGAGAGTAGTGGAGGGACATAATCTAGTTCCTAAGGAGAAAAGAAGACAGCATGTCGATAGATACTAGGCTAAGAGAAGGGAGTAGCTCTTCAGGAAATATTTTAGTGATAGTGTTGGTATACACAAAATGTATATGGAATGAGATGCTTCTGGCAACAAGACATTAAGACAGTCCTAGACTATCAGGTCTTTCTTAACATCAGCATGAGAAGTGGATTAGGAGCAGTACCAAGCCCCTTTGTAACATGCTCAGATGGCTCAGAACCTGGTCTTGCTGGAGGAGGACTACAGCCGCTCAAAATTCATCTCTTTTTGTTGAACTTGGGACATACTGAAAATAGACTAGTTCAGCACATTCAAGAAGACTGTCCCAGGCCTAATGTTTGTGGGGAGTTAATTTTGCTGGATTATTTCCTTAATTTGAGTTTTAAATGCTCTGGTTAGAACTTGCCTGTGAGGCACAATGGAGTCAACAGCAACCCTAGTTAACTTCAGGATGTTTTTGTCCTTGCTGCTATAGGAGAGGCTACTAGCAGCAGCTTGGCTTGAGGTGGCAGAGTGCTTTTGACATGCACAGATTTGGGGTTTTTTCTTTTCTTGATTGAGGACTCAAAGACTAAAATATCTATATTTAGTCATCTTCATGTGAGCTGGGTACCTACAGTCCCCATAATGGAGATTTTATCAGTACAGTCAGTGCCTGTCCATGCCATTAAGAGCCTAGTTCTTGGCAAACCAAATTATTTTCTAGAATCTTTTGACTGTATTGGGAAGTTACACAGCCTTAAACATGGCCAGGTTGCTGACAGGTGCTGAATGTCAAACTAGGTGCTTCAGGGCATTATTCCAGGTTTTGATGTGCTGCACTGGGATGTCCTGTGTTGCATCTGTCACCTCCCTGTAGATGTCTCAGATCCTGTAGCATCTCAGGCAATATGAGAAGTCTCTGTGGAGGCAACTGAATCACCCTCTGAGCTTAGGTGTTGACCCCTCTCTGCAAACACTTCAGTGCAGGTACTCCAGTCTTGAGCTGAATCTTATATAACACAGCTGTGTGGCAAATAAGACAGCCAGTCTGCACAACAAGGCTTTGCTGCACCTCCCCATACTTGTGTGGGGTGGGACAGCCACCCCCCACAGCACTATGCTCAGCCTGCAGCTCAGCATTTTTGTCCCTGCATCCTTTCTGCTTGGGATGTTTTTCCTCTTTTGGTCTGTGCAAGAATCTTGCCCAAGGAGTTCTGGGCCTTTCTGCTGGTCAAGACGAGTGGGATTTGTTGTAGATCACTCCAGACTAGCCTTGCATACTGGGCTGATTTGCTCTTTAGTGGTGTTCATGTCAGTGATGCTATTAAGTGTTGTGACCTTTGGTAGGAAATGGAAATGTTTTTCCTGTAGTTGACAGTGATCTCACTGCTGATATTGCAACTCTATGCTGTGACTGTTGTACCAAAAATGCTTGGGCCCCTACCACACTCCTCCAGTCCCCTCCCTTCCTCCTGCAGCTCTGTACTGACAGCATTTTCTGAAAACGTCTGCACCCAGCATCCCTCCAAAAGTGGACTTTCCTGAGACAAAAGGGAAACTACAGTAGGAACATCTGCTCAGGGCTGGTCAGAAAAAAGTATAGCTCTTAGGATCTCCTCTTCCCTCATCCCTCATTCACACCATTGGGCACTGTTTCATTCAGTGAAATATTAGGAAAAATATATTGTAATTAGAATCTTTTAGAAGAAAAAAATGGGCAAGTATATAAGAATATAACCCATTTTGAATAAGGAGGCTGTTGAATAATTACATTCCTGAAAGATTTCAGCTAAATTCTAGGTAAAACTCCAGCACCAGAGAGCAGGTATAAACGTGAATGGGATTGGTGACTTTATGGCAAGTTACCATCTTTTTAATAAATTTATAAAAGTGAGTGGTTAATCTCCAGGTTTTTACCAACTACCATGTAAACTCACTATGATACCTTTTCTCTTTTTCTGAAAATCTTGTTTAAAGTCATGTGTAAACATGTTTCTGAGCGTGTGCTGCCAGCTGCCTCCTGTAATTTCTCAGGCAATAAGTGGACTGTGGATCAAGAGCCAGCAGTGCCAGCAAGCTCAATCCCTGTGGATGGCTGAAGTGACGATGTCTCAGCACCCACAACACATGCTGGGCTGAAGTCCTGCACAGTGCTGGTACAGGAGGTGAGCACTGCCACTGCTCACTCTCCACACCAGGAAGAGTGAAGCCATGGGGCAGTGTCACTCCTCCCTCTACTCTGCTGAGGCAGGCAAGTGCCTCGTGGCAGACCAAAATGTCCTGGTAGATTTTGCACCCACATAAGTCACATCACCCTGGCACTCGTACTCTCTGCATGAAACAACACAGGCTGGAATGCTTCCTCCACTGACACACAATTACCCTGCATTAAAAGCACATTCTTCCATTTTATTTCGTCACAGAACTTCTAAGAGTATTTTCTGTTTGGTTTTGTTTTCATTGATTTAAAATGTATAAAAAGGAAAAGAAAGTAGATTTTTCTCAGCAACAGCCCAAATGAAGTAACCAAGCTATGGCTTATCATTCAGAATGAGACAAAATATATAAAATATATAATTATTGCAATATGTAACTGGTTTTTGTAACCTGAATAAAATAAAATACAAAATAAAAGGCTTGCTTCATTGTTGCTTTCCAGTTGACTGCCCACAAGTCTGTAGTGCTTGAAGAGGATGTCAAAACATCTGAGCTGGATGGAAACTTTTCAATTAAATGTTTTTCACCAGAAAATGCTTTTTCATTGAAACCAAAACTGTTCAAGGAAACATATCTGTAATTGAAACTTTTGTTAGTAATGTTTTGAGGTTCAGAATTATATTTCTGATTAAAAGGAGAAAGAAACAGACAGATAATCTTGATGCTCAAGACTGAGCATTGCCTGAGTTTGATTCCCCTCATCAGGTGAGTGAACACATCACTGTCTTAATAAATGCTTTCTCTCTTATCCATTTTTTTTCCTGACAAATTTCAACAGCCTTTTGATCATCAGTGTAACTAAAATAAATGCTGACATCTCAAAATGTTTTGCAAGTTAGAGTTCTCATTTCTAGTGAGTCCAACTAATAGCCAAATGTATGAGTCTTCTTGGTATGCCTGTTCAGCTCCAGTTCCAGAAAGCTTTAAGCCTATGAGAGATTAAAATAAAAGCATGCACTAGAGAAATTACCACAAAGAACATAAATAGAAGTTCTTGAAACAGGTCTGTGTGACTCAGAGTAACTAAACACTGTTATCCTTCCTTTTCGGAAGTGTCCAAAACTGACCTTCGTCAAGTAGTTACCCAACAGCTGGTTTTGGGTAGGCAATCCAAAGTAATCTCTTCAGGGCATTCAAGTATGAGGTATACCAGACTTAGGAGTCAGAAAGTATCCGTTGTAGCACAAAAGTTGTTAGCAAGCAGACTCAGGGGGATCTTTGTGATCCTAGGAAGAAAGCATCACTGATGGGAGCTGGGTATTATAGAATCATAGAATATGCTGAGTTGGAAGGGACCCATCAGGATAATTGAGTCCAACTCCTGGCCCTGCACAGGACACCCCAAGAATCACATCATGTGCCTGAGAGCATGGTTCAAATGCTTCTTGAACTCTGTCAGGCTTGGTGCTGTGACCGCTTCCTTGGGGAGCCTGTTCCAGTGCTCAGCCACCCTTTGAGTGAAAAACCTTTTCCTGATATCTTACCTAAACCTGCCCTGACTCAGCATCCAGTCAGTAGAGCCTGGGGCCCTTAGACGTGAAAGCCATGCCACCACTACCACATTCATTTTAAAAGAGTTTGGTGTTACATTTGTCTGCGCATCTTCCCTCGTTAGCTTTATAGGTTATGCTTTCTGTATTCTCTCTTCCTAAAGAAATAAAATGAGAAAGCACACACAACAAAAGCAGGAGGTTTAAGATACCAAAGACTTGTATAATACTTAAGCCAGTTACTTGTAGTTTCACAATCTTACAAATCTCTTTTCCCAGACTGGGAATCCTGACTTAGGAAATGCTGTGATTGGGATGATACGGGTTTTGAAGACCACTGGAGAACAAGTCTGACTCTTACAAACCGCTCATAAGTTACATATTTTAAGGAACTCCAATGGCTTTGTCTGTTATCAAAACAACATAGCTTTGTTAAGCTTCAGACAAATTTCTCTTGTTTACATTTGCAAGGAAGTTGCATTTTCTGCAGTGGGTGTGACAAAGTTTGACCCAACGCTCCCATGTTACCTTTGGTCAGGTCTTGTGTAAGAAGAGCAAAATGGCACATATGTGCAGAACTCGGGTCATGAAGGATAAGTATCCAGGAAATTAACAGTCAGTTTAATGCAAGCCCCTTATGGCTTCCCATTGGAGGTAGACAGGTAAGTAGAATATCATGACTGATGATCACAATGGCTGGTGATAGACTGGCGAGACCTAACACTGACATCTATCATCAGGCTATTATCCATCATAGTTCTGACTTCTGTCTTCTGATTACTAGGGGGCTGAATTATTTAGCAGACCTAATTCATGGCAAGTTGCCACTTGTTTTCCTGGGAAGGGCGAATATAATAAGAAACAAATGCCTAAAACTACAATTTTGTATTGTCTCAAAGTGTCTCCCATTGTGCTTCCCTGCTGGGTAAAAAAAAAGCAGAGGGGGAAGATTTAACCGAATGCCAAATGTTTTTGCATGGCCACGACAGGTATTCAGAGGCAGCAAGACTTCCTGTCACCAAAGAACCAGCGCCAAAAAAATGTTAAACCAGAGGAAAGGCAGCACCTTTGAAAAGGAGAAGGCTTACTTCTAAATTTGGCAGGATCAAACTCTCTATTACAGGCCTCTCTTCACCCCCCAAACCCCTCAGACAATGAACATGAACTTCTGGGACTATAACTGAATGTAAAACCACGAGCAAAAGCACGCTCCGGTCGCATAATTTATTTGCATGTGCATCAGTGTAGAAACTGGCACTTGCCCCATCTATATTCATAGTCCAACTTCTCTGCCACAGATCTCTGCCAGGATCTGTGGTTTTCAGTCTGAGGGTGTTTCTGGCATTCCAACATTCGTTTTCACCACAAAATCAAAATGAAAAATTCAGGCTTTCAAGGTGTCACCCCTAGAGGATCATGGCTCAATAGCAAGGTAAGGTGAACAAGACATTGCCGGCGGTGGAAGATGCAGCTGCCTGTAGGACACGAAGTGCCTGCCTCCAACTCTAAGCCACATGCCAGGCACTTACCACCATGCGAGGGACCCTGAGGAGGATGGAACTGCAAACTCAGTGCCAGGAAAGCACAGCCCTGCTGCACCCTACCACAGCCTGGCTCCAGACTTTTGGGCCTTTTCCAGTTAAATGAATCAAGCATGATCAGGAGTAAATGTGATCAAATAACTGATTCATAAATATTCACCTGATCTTTTAAGAGAGGGTGAAGTAAAACTCTGGGTTTTTCTGAGTAAGTTAACTACCAGTGGGGTAATACCATCTCTGAGTCAGCACTGAAATAAATAATTATCTCGATTATTTCTTGCTATAAAATTGACTTTATTCTGATTCCTTTTTATGAAAATTGCCTATAAATTTGCTTTGCATAAGAAAAGAAGCAAGAACAAAACCAGCTACACACTATGAAGTAATACTTTTGTATCAAAAATAGATTCTAATGGAAAATCCCCTTTCCTTCTAATAAGAGATGTTTTCAATTATCTTCAAAAATGAGATCCTTGAATGGTGCAAACTCTGTCCTCAGCAATGTTGATACAGTGCCACTAAAGTCAGTGAGATTACATGTGTATGATGGCAGAATACAGCCCTGCATGTTTATTGCAAAGGCATTTGTCAAACACATTCCAAAGGATAAAAAGTGCATAAATAAACGCAGTCTCTGTAAATATCAGCATTTTTACTGAATGGATGTACATGATTTTAAATAAGTTCATACAAAGAGAAGTGGATTTCTGGCTGTTTCCTTCAAGTGACCTTCCTCCCTTTGTAAATTTGCCTATCCAGGCCTTATCTCCCATTCCTCCTCCAGTAACTTCAGCAAAATACATGAAGAAAACCCCTAGAAAATTTCAGTGATACAACTGTCACATTAACTGTGTATACATTTCTATTTTGAGAAGAAAAGTGCTTTGTATTTTGATTAATTGTCTTTGACAGACTAATCTAGGAGCATGAATAGATTCTATTATAGACTATTAACTCCCTAACAGTCCTGGGGCTGGGAATGTTTCCAGGAGGCAGGTCTCCTTTTGATCCTACCAGACCTTAGTGATACTGTTTGTATTAATATTAGCAGTGGCATTTTTAAAAATTCAGTATTAATTGAATCCTCATTTCTTCACTATTTCCCATATACTGTGCTTTTCCATGAGAACCATGACTCATTACAACAAATGCCTAAGGAAATATCTTCACCTTGTAAGCTGCAAAATACTTTCTACCATCCTGTTAATTTATGGCAGCAATTTGGAAATCTGCTGAGCTGGACATGGCTAGTTGGCAATGAGTGTGTTGTTATCAAATCTGAGCAACATGTGACAGTAATCTCATTAATTTTTGAGAGAAAATGCATGCAAATTGCAATAACCTAAAATAAAGAAATTAAAGAAAATGATGCAATAGGTATTTAAAAAAGTTCATTTTTGTGGTAGTTTTATACACATTAATTGGTTATTCCTAATTTTATTAAATGTCTGAAGTAGAGATGACATGAGTAGAGACTGACTACTGAATGTACCAGAGCAAAAGTCCTCAGCTTGGAGCTGACCAGAGGGGCTGGATAACCCTGATGACAGCTCCATTTAGCAGAAACACCTTCAAGGAGCTGAGGCAGACTGTTGAAGTCACAGGTGTCATTTTGTGAAGCTGCTAACTCATGCAAAAACCCACAAACTGTAAGGTTTTCTGTGTGTCATTCTTTTGAATGCATCAGCAAGTGCACTGCAAAATGTTGATAAGAGCTGCACATCATACAGCCCAAGCCTGAACAGCTGGAAACATTAAATGGTACCTTAAAACCTGTGTGGGTACCAGTGTGGAGATGGGCTGTGTGGGATGTGGTTTTCTTCAATGCTGGTTGTTGGGGACTGGGCACCTGCAAGGCAGGTGTTGTTTTTAATTTACAGAAATCCATAGCACATACTCAGAGGAAAGGTGTGTTTTCCTGTGAAAAGTACCTGTGGTGGGTTGACCTTGCCTGGACACCACATGCCCACCCAGCTGCTCTATCACTCCCCTTCCAAGCCAGACAGGGGTGAGAGTAAGGTGGAAAACAACTCGTGGGTTGGGATAAGGCACTTTATTTAAAGCAAAAGCAAAGCGGAAGCTTGCCTGTGCAAAAGCTAAAGATAACACGGTTTATTCTCTACTTCCCATCAGCAGCGATGGTTGGCCACTCCCAAGAAGCAGGGTTTCAGCACATGTGACGGTTCCTCAGCAGGCAGCCATTGGAGAAAATGAATGGCTGCCTCCCTGCTCCTTGCCTGAGCTTTGATATCTGAGCTGACGTCATATGATATGGAATATCCCTTTGGTCAGTTTGGGTCAGCTTTGGCCCACTTGTGTCCCCTCCCACGATCTTGCTCTTGATTGAGGGAGGACTGTTACAGTGGTGATGCTGTGCTGAGCAGTAGCCAAAACACTGGTGTGTTATCAACACCCTTCTAGCTACCAATGCAAAGCATCAGCACTGTGAGGGCTGCTATGGGGAAATTAACTCCAGTTCAGCCAGACTCTGTTCAGCCAGTTACTGTAAATTACTGGTTTTCTAGCTGTTCCCCAGCATCTAAAATGCCCGAACTTTTTCCTGGACACTGTATCCTCTGTGCAAACTAAATACAGCCAGTGAGGAAGAGAAATTGCCTATAAAATGCTGCATATTCTGCAAACTCTTACTTCACGGCCCCTGCCCTGTGCTACTGCAGCATTGGGGGATGATGAGAAGAGCATCCTGGGTGTCTTGGCAGTTCAGGCTTATGGACTTCCATGTCCAGTTCATCCTGTTCACATGCAAAATGTGGGCTTGTCCCTATTTTTTGGGCTGCCTAGCCCACAGGCAATTTGCAGATATCTGGAATCACCATAGATTTTACCCTAACCTGTTCCACTGTGCACTTCTGCAGTCTGCCCTGTGTCAGTGTTGGCCTGTCGCTTATCCTAAGCAGCTCTGGGCAGACATGTTTGAGAATGTGTGAAATGGTTTGGGATAAAGAAAGGATAAGTAAACCCAGCTCACTCCATGTAGCTGCTTGAGATAAACGCTCTGGTTGCTTAAGATGTGCCGGCATGTTGGTCTGCAGACAGAGAAGACTGTTTATGGAATTAATAACAACAAATTATTTACTATTGCCATTATTTATTGACTAAATATAAGATGACTATCTCCTTGGGCTGATCTTCACTCCTCAGAGCCTGCTCTGATAAGAGGTGTGTATAACTTCCATTGTCTAAAGGTCACTTGGGGGCATTCTGCCTAGGAGGTCCCTCCCTGACTCTTCATTCCTGATGTTCCCTTGCTTCAAAAGGAGCTGTTTTCCTCCTAATCTATATCCAAGAGTCAGTTATAACCTTCTCACACATTTTCTGCATTTGCTGGTGAGCTGTGAAAGCAACACATTCCCATGCTCCCCATCAGGCAGAGTGCATAGCGCCTGTCCCAGTCCCTGTGCAAATCTCTTATGGAGAAATGTGGTTTATTTGTACTAGGCATCAGGTTTGGTGACAATTTCAAGCTCAGAGAAGCACAGAGAGGACACAGAGAGGATAAATAACCCCCCGCAATGGGGCCAGAAACCTGTGGCTTCTGCGCTCACATGCACAGTACCAGTGTGGGGACCACATATTTCCTCCTGCCCAGGAATGGAGGATGGAGCTCTCTGTGCAGCGCCCCGAGTTATCCTCTCTTTTGGCTTCTTTCAGCACACAGAGCTTACAATATCCCATCAGGAACAATTTAAGTCAGCAGAGAAAGGACAGAACAAAGCACTGATGTGGTTTGTTGAAAGTCAGGGAAGCCTCAGTTACAAAGAGCTGTATTTTTGTCATCTTCATAATTTTAAAATTAAAGACTGTTTTTCACCATAAAGTATGTCAGGCATCGCTCCTGCTCTACTCCAAAGTTCACTTTTCCAGGGGAACAAAGCTTACATCTATCCCATTGGTCAGTTTCTCACTTTTGGTCTCACAGTAATTTTAGCACTCATGGCTAATTTTATTCAGATTTGAAGGGAGGACTGAGCCTTCATGAAACACAGGGGCTTGGAAGAGAAGAGAAACACTATTAGGTACCACCCAAGAGGAGCTGGGTATCAGGGAGAGCAATGCTGGCCACTAGTAGTGCTGCTGGTGTGAAATGGCCAGGTATTTCTTATCCCACATCCAGCTTGCCTGGCAGGTACCTTGCAGCCTAGCAGGCATTTCACTTTTCTCCCAATCCAGCTCTATAATGTGAGCAGTTATAAAGGTGGTTAGAAGGAGAAAATCACTGAAGAAGAAATCATCTGCTGAAAAATACAGAGAAAGGGCAGCCTGGCACTGCTGATGAATTGGATCCCCCCTAAGGCTTGTGAACTAGGAGCATCCTTGGAAAGTGCAGCAAGGATATCTAGAAACTGGAGACATCCTGAAATACCATAGATAAGCAGAAAAACAAAGGACTGTAAAAGCAACTTATCACGTGAGAAGGTGGAAAACAGTCCTTGAAAACAAAATTGCTCTTAAAGAACAGAAAACATCATAACATATTGGCTGTTATAGGTGAAACCAGACACTAACAGCATCCATTCACTGCTTGAAGTAGGTTGTCCTACGCCCTCTTATGTCCATATGTTATACAGAAAAAATAAATTTTTTATCCAAAACTGAGCCCCTGCCTCACTCAGAGCTTCTCAGCTGAATCCCATACAAACTTTCTACAGGATCTTGGACTCTCACCATAGATGCCTGGATGACCCTCTCAAGTGAGACTCTCTCTGTTGTCTTTCTGGTTCAGTCTGTCATCCCCTCCTTTGGGGGTGGCTGGGTGTGTAGTCCCCACCTCAGACTGGTTTGTCCCCCCTCTTTTGAGATTTTCTTCTGAAATCTGATTTGCTTCATATTAACATTATATATTAATTATTTTGCTAATGACAAGTTGTAATTGGTAAAAGTACATATCTAGTTGGTTGCAATTGCTACTGATTGTACTACTAATTGGTGTGATCATTGATTGATACCACACTATTGATTGAGACTGCAATTGACTGATGCTAGTAATATGTAATAGCTTGAGATATATATATATTCATTCATATTCACTTTATTAATTGTAGGTATATTTGCTAGTGGTGATTTTTGTGGTATATGTGGTAATCAGTAATTAAGTAGAGAGATTAAGAGGAAAAAGGCCTCCATGTCCTCGAGTGTTATGGAATCCTATGGACCCATGGTCACGATCTCTACACTTAGGTCAAGACACCTCATCAGGATCCCATGTTCTCTCACTGCAGAGGGAAGCGACTGTCCAGCAGGTGATGTTTTTCTAAGGGCAAAACCACACTGCATGGTGAGGCAGAGAGAAATGTCTATTTTTAAGTCTTTTTAAATATGTTCTCTTTTTAAGTGATAGCAGTAGTGGACATAAATTAAACAAACTCTGTGATATGCTGCAGATGATGCATCATCCTCTGAAATACACCTGCTTGATGAGCACTGCTTGACACACAATTTGATTCCCTTCAGGTGCTATAGGAATCTGCCTATTAATTATTTTTCCCTAGACTTTCATTGCAGCTTCCTAAGGTTACAAGTGGCTGGGGAACTTTGTCCCTGAAATCCCCAAGCAGAGGCACTGGATTTCTGTGTGCAGGAGACCAGCATGCTCCATGCAGAAGCATGAGTGAGCCAGGCTCTGCTTTTACCGCTTGCTTTTCGGATCACCTCTTGCAGCACTACTGTGAAAATGTCATAAGGCAGAGAAAGTGTGTGTGGGTTTTCTTGTCTGTGCTCAGTCCTTTCATGAATCTTGCTACTTGGCAACTGTAGTGTGCAAACATTGAAGCCAATGACATGGCAAGCGGGTATTTTTTTCCCCCAGTTTACACTATTCACATGATTTTCACAGGAATTCAGAAACCTTTCTTGCATGAGCACATACGATGGTTTGTAGTGGGATCATCAAGGTTAGACACACTCTGATGTAAAACAGAGTGATGGAGTCCTGTACTGTGGGAGGTCTTTTGGCTTTGGACTACATGACAGGGACACAGTGGCTGCTGAAGAGCCAATGGCTTTGTGCTCCCTAGGCTTGTGCCAGAAGGGCAGTGGGGACCTGGCACTGGAAATATGGCACTGTGGCAAGAGGGGATGAAACCACAGTCCCTTTGAAGCATCACACTAGAGCTAACTCACTTTCACAGCACCTTGGGACAATGATCCATCTCCAACCTTTCAAGATGCACCAAAGTACAGTCAGTTGTGAGCAGGACAGACAAGCAGCTTGGAGAGCTGGTGCCTGACATTGGGATGGCTGCTACAGCACATGGGGCCTTGGAGCCTTCAATCTGATCAGAAAGATCTGAACCCATGCCTGAATAGAAAGAGGACTTCTGTGAGGAAGCTGTTGTGGTTTACGAATGGTATTTCCCAATTTAGTGCTCTCACTATGCTGACACTCACTTCCTCATGAAGCAAAAAAGGCAAGCATTATGGGTTAAGAACAAATTACTGGAAACAGCAACGAGATAAGGAGACAAACAGTAACAGCAACAGTACTAATAAAAAAAGTGTACAAAGAGAGAGGGTGACTTACATGCACAATACTCACCAAGCCCAGGGCAATGAAAAACAATGGTGGACAGATCTCTGTCTGCCACACTTTCCTTACGACTGGGAAGGAAGGCCTTTCTTCCCTGAAGGAAAAGTAAGTCCCTTTGCCTCACCCTTGGCAGGGATGTAGCATGGTATCAAACAACATAGGGTCTTGGCTTAGCCCACATGGCTCCAGGCTCCACCCCCTCAAAGCTACTGTGAAAAATTAACCCTATCCTTGACCAAAACCAGGATAGAAACACAGAGGAAAACAGCCTTGAAGGGACATCATTTGCAGAGGCTGAAGAGAAGCTGCAAAGATCTATGCCAGGCTTTCACCTCTGCTCTCTTCTGTCTTTTCCCACTTTTCTCCACTCCTCCACCACACTTCCTCTTCTTTTCATCCCTGTGATTTGAAATAGCAATGTTGCTTTTTCTTGCTTTGTTTCATAGACTTTTATATATATTTAAATCAATATAAATGAAACTTATCTCTATATATAATTTCATATTGATAATACAATAAGGGCAATGTGTATATGTCGAATAAGATATGCATGATACATATCATATTTATGTTATATAAAAAGCATACTGATATATATTATATATCAGTATATATATTCTAGGTGTATATAAATGTGTGTGCTTATCTTTTTATACATATATACTTAAATTTTTTTAAGGCCCACAGCTTTACTAGCTTTGATTGGAAAGCCTAATGAAACAGATAATTCTTTCTATCATTGGTTTCACTGGAATTTATTAACACTGATTACTACTGGTAAGTTAAATAAGAGGCTGATGTAACTAGGGCAAGGCTCCCATTAGATTTTTACTTGCATTTTCTACCCTGTTAAGCATCAAAGCTGCAGTTAAATCAATTGGCACCATCTGTCAGGATGCCTATTTTCAGTTGCCTATTGGTAGAACCTAATCTCAGTTATGTTTCAGTTCATGCTCTAACTTTTCTGCCAGTGGCTGCATAAAGGATTCCCAGTTCTTTTATCAAAATGTAAGCACGAAACAAAAACTGAACAGGGATCTCCAACAACAGTATTTTTGCTCCTTAAAGAAGCAACAGCAGTGGAGCAGACCTGTGCTCTGTGAGATGTTCCAGATGCCCTGTGGATCTGTGTGTAGCAAGAGCTGACTGTATACTCCCTTGGGTATGCAAGCTCTTCTCTTGGGGTACAATGGTCAGGGCAGGTCAGTGAGGCAAGATGGAGAACAGGAGTTAAATTTTCCATATGATGGAAGTAAAAGCGAATTTTACATTACGTGTAAGACAGCCAAAATATTATGCGTGATTTGTTTTTCCAGAGGTACCAAACACTGAAGTCAGGGGAGGTGAAGGCACGAAGAACTTCAGCAAATGAGGCCCAAAGGGCATCATCACAGAGAAAACATATGTGCCACCCAGCACTAACCATCTTCCAGCCCCATGCAAAAGAGCACCTTGTGTTTATTCCAAGATGCCATGGGAAGGCTCCTTCCCATCCAGCCCAGATCAAGTATGTCCACAAAGCTCTCACAGTCTTGAATAAGCAGCACATGCTTGTGTCCTCAGCTCCCTGCCTGCACAGAGACCTTGCAGTCACCTGTGCACCACCAGCAGAATACATTCCACCAGGGTGTGCCCTGCCCCAGTGTGCTAACAGGTCATTAAATCCACAGCTGACCTCCAGCTTTGTGCATACTGCAATCCCTGAGGGCAGCTTTGCTTAATGCCACATTTGAAGAATCATTTGAAGATTGAGGCCTCTCTTGAAGCAGTGTGGGAACCTTCTGCCACCTTGTACCTGTCCCTCTCATGGCTTTTTTCTCCTGCAGACCCCTCAGGGCAGGATGCAACCACTTCTGTCTTTGCAACCTGCACAGGGGCACCTGAGGCAGCCCTAAGGGTTCCTCTGGCTGTTGTCATCAGGCAGGTAACAACAACTTTGTACAGTGTAACTGATTTCAGAAAATAGATTGGGCATACAGTGTTAGGAAAAGCCTTGGGTGGAAGGAAAAGGGCTGATCCTTGGTGCCTGGCTGCCTGGTGATGCTTTGGTGAGCAGCCTGAAAGCACTTCCTGTTTTCCCCCATGTTTTGCAGAGAAAGTCTGTTTTTCTACAAAATGAAAGGCAAATAGAAGTGTTACTAACTCAAAATGCAAGTCTTCATTTTTACAGCAATCTTCCTGAGAAACACACAAGAATTGAATCAAACTGAAGCAAAACATCTTCTCCATGGCCCTGAGAACAAATGATAGAAATCACTAGTTCCAGCTGAAGGTGAGCAGAATTGATTTGCAACCAGAAGAAACTGCTTAGCTGTGCGTGAAAGGCTCAGTTCTGCTGTGCTGACTCAGGAAAATCTGCTGCTTAAACACAAAGCCCAGCGCTTCAGATAAGGTATTTTTCCAATGCTCAAAATCTCTGTTAAAAATCAGAGCAATGACTCTGCGCTCTGCACATACCAACATGTGCACATGTGTGCACACATCTCCATGGTGGAGCATAAGTGGGCTTCTCACAACTGTGGGAGAGCAGGCAGTCTGACTTTTTAAAGGTATATGTCTGCAATAATATTCATCATGCTCAATTCAAACATAACCACTGGGCTTTTCAAACTGCCTGGAAAATCAAAGTCAGCTATTTCACCCCTTTGAGCTAGGTCACACCATAGAGTAAGGCAACCCAGACACTGCCCTCAAAACCCATATCCCATGCTAAAATATTGGTTTCCCAGAATTTCAGAACCTGGGGGCAGGAGGCAGAGTGATTATTTTTCCTAATGGATAAAGACCATTAGGAAATGTCCTATCTGTGGGACCCTACAGATGTTTACTAGGACTCCCGTTGTTTCTGAAATGTAGATTGACCCGGAAAGGGAAGTGGGGAGTGGGTGGAAAAAGTAGCAGATGACACCTGTGGTAGGGGAAACAGTTTTTCCCCTGCAGTTATAAATGGTAAAACCCCAGGGGGGTGGTGACCCTGGAAGTTTTGAAGTTTTAACCAATGAGCACTTCTGCGAAATATAAACATACCACAAGCAAACGGAAGAGAAGCTTAGTTGTAGTTTGGTGGTAGGAGAACCAGCCATGTTGTAAAGCCACGAGGAGTGAGGGCAACAGCCCCCCTGGGGGGCTCTGGCCCCCCTGGCCCCTGGCTGGGGCTGCAGGGACTTGGAACAGCGTTAGGCTGGGCTAAGTATCTGCAGCTAGAAAGCTAGGAGTTTTCCTCCACTGTGAGTGAGCAGCAGAAGCAGTGGCAGAACAACACTGGCCGGAGCGGTGGCAGAGAGCCAAGAGAGATAAGACTGAGCAGCAACAACAACATGCAGCTGAGTAAGGAAGACACAGAGATGTCTAATGAAGAGAGAGAGAGAGAGCTGGGGTAAGAACTGAGATATAAACCCCCAAACTCCTTTTGTGACCTTTCTTAAGTGGAAAGGACGGACTCCTACTGAATGGAAGTCCTAAAACTGCAGCAGCACTGCAGAGAAGAGCTAAAAAGCTCCGAGAAGAATGCAGAGGGGGGTGACCTTGGCTCCCCTGCTGCTTGAGGCAGAGCACAGGGGCTCTGCAAAGGGGCTTAAATCCCCTGAAGATAAGGACTGTCATGGAGACCCTGGAGCTTTGTGATATGACGTAGTGAAGTGACCCTTGTCCTGGTGAACACAGACTACGGAAGAAGACCCTCGCTTGAATGACGAGTGACCAAGGGGCTTGGATTCCCCCTCGTGTGTGCTGGTAGAAGTCCAGCTATCAGCTGCTGCGTGTGAAGAGGACAGATGACTGCTGCCCTAGAGAAACTGCTACTCCGAGACTGGAAAGGATCTTTCCTTCTTCCCTCCTGGACTTTTATTTGGAGGGGAGAAGACATCTGATCCATTGTAAATACTTATGTCATGGTAGAGATAGCTAAGATTATGTATATGATGTATTATAATATTTATTTGTACAGTCATTGTAATATATTCCCTTTCCCCATTTTGAGTCTCATGTGGTTGTCTGGAAAAAACCATCTCACATTGAGATGAGGTGTGGAAGGGGGTTTGAAGATAGGGAGTTAGATTTTTGAAGCTCTCAAACCATGACACACCAAATTATTCAGGATACTTAAACCTGAAGCTGACTTCGGAGACCTGCAAAACTACTTCATGGTGTTGAGTGACACGGCAATAAACAAAAAACCTGATAAGCACTAAAAAAGGCTGATAAACAACAATATATTTAGGACAAAAACGATGTACAAAATGATGGGCCTTCCTTGGTTCTGCTCAGGAAAGTGTCTTTGTCATCACTGTGAAAAATTCTGTGAACACTCAGAAGCTTTTAAAAGGCAAATTGAATGTTAGGTCTTCTTAGTAAATGTAGAACACAAAAAAGGCTCATCATTGTGCCAATAAATAAGTCCTTGTTGTATATGTACCTTAAAATCTTTATGCAGGTCTGATTATGTCATCTCAGACACAAAAAAAAAAAAAAAGGATGACTGGAAGGATCCTATGAAGATATGAAGATAAGGAGTGGCTTCCACTGATGAAGAGCTAAAGCCTCAGAGCATCCTGAGTCTGGAAAAACAGCCACAACAGAAGCCTGTGGACATGAGAGGTGCAAAACAAGGGGCAGAGTTTTTATCCCTGCCACTGGGTTCTGCAGGAGCCACGAGTGCAAAGGTACCACTCTGGGGTGAGACAAATTCATGGAGTTTTGACTCTGTATGTGATTGCCAGGGTGCAGCTCCCTGACTGCTGGAGATTGAATGAGATTTTTGTATCCTTTCCCTATTTTTGCACTCTATTTTGTACCTTTGTTGATGGCCATTTCCACAGGCAAGACACACTCCAGATGGATCCTTGCTCTGACATTCCCTTCTTTTCTTCCATTACACATTCTTGCATTGAGTGTATCTGGACAGAGAAAGTTGTCGAGATGTATAGAGGTAACATAGTAGAGTTTAAGCAAACTAAAGACAAATCTTGCTTGTGCTCTCTTAATCTAAATGTATCCACTGAAGACAATCCTGTTTCCTCAAGGATTCATCACACACTTTAGAGATTTGTATTGATTTATTGGCCATGATTTATTCATGTTCTAAGAAGTGGTTGATATAGTCATTGTTTGCAAAACCATTAGAGAAGCCTCACTTTGATGGCTTCTTTCTGGCCAGAATTCAAGTTTAAATAGAATATAAATTATTATATTGTGCCTCAAAGACTTTCTATTTTGATTTTTACCTTTTCCTTTTCACAGTCTTGAGGGGCAACGAGCTTGTAGCAGTGTGTGAATGAAGGTTAACAGTGCAGTCTTTGATGACTTTTGTATGCAGTCTCAGCAGCAGACTGTACTATTTTCTCTAAAATAATTTTTATTATTACATTGTGTAATTTAAAAGCTCATGGCGACCTATTTCTGTCCTTATTAATGGTTATTGGCGTCTTTATTCAGAAGTGAAGAAACATGAGACACTCTGACACTTATGGAGCTTGGAAGTCCATCACTTCAGCACTTTGGGGCAGAATCTGCCCTGATCCGTAGGGGCACAAAAGTCATGTTTCTCAGCTCCTGCTGGAACCTGCCAGTTTTTTACTCCTCAGGTAATCTGTCTCCCTCTGACAGTGTAGAGGGATAGTCAAATCTGGTCTTGAACTGGGCTTTTTTCAGAAATTCTTACTGATTGGACGTATGATGTCCCATTGAAAGCAACTGAGCTACCCTTGGGTCATCATCACGGCCTGGTAGAACACCTGTTGGTGGATAAAATTGTTGTCTGCTTATTTAACCAGCTCGTTGTTGCCATTGGATTTTGTTTGAAATTTGTTTTGCTTATTTGAAATAATAGCATGGATGCCCATAAGATTGTCACCATTTTGTGTTAGAAAGATACATCATTACTTTTTGTTCCCCTAATATATTAGGAGAGCGTTTTTAACCCTGAGGGTTTCAATAAAATGTATAAATACAGCTGACAATAAAACAGCTCTGCTGGTTTCATTTTTTATTGATGGTGCTAGTTCATCCCTATTGAAGTCCATAGATTTCTAGCAGAACAAGCAGCAAAGAGGCCATCACAGCAGAAACTACCCCCATGTGAAACTGGGTACTGAAAGCTGTACAGCATCCTCAACACATGCTCCTAGATTGACTGTAGGCAGCTATTTTTAAGAAAGATTACTCATGGCTTTTTACTGTGTAAAAACCATGTGAATTTGAAGTGGTTAATGAGTGGAAGATAATATGTAGGGGTGGGGCAAGCTCAGCTCATAATTTGACACAGGGTTTTTTGCGAGTAGAGCATCAAGTGTGGTGCAGTATTCGTAAGAATGAACTGGGGCCAGCAGAGGTTTCTTGCTTTAACCCTCTTGCTTTTGGTGTACAAAGTGCCTGCAGGTTTACTCACCACAGCTTTTAGAAATCATCTCTCACACCTTCCTACCACTGTATCCGTGTTTTACCAAATGCTTCAATACCCCTTTCCCACTCTTGGCCAGGCATTAAGCAAAAAACTTATTGGTGCATGTGGTAACAGCTTACTCATAGGAAAATGCCAATAAACTGAGGAAACACACACAATATTAAAAAGCGGAAAGATGACGGAAGAGATGTGAGCAATCTCCCACATCACACTGCCTCTCCTCGTCACGGGAGAAGAAAGATGTTTCAAAGAAGATCATATGTCTCCAGAGGGCTCTGCAATGTTCAAAGTAAAGGCTGTTTCAAGAAATACTTTTTTCACTCACTGCCTTGGGACTGGTGGAAAGACTGATACAAATGCCATGGGGCCTGGGACAAGGGAGGGTGGAGGGGGCGGGTGAAGGGGCTGTGGTGGGAAATGCACCAAGTGTGCATCCCTCAGCCCACAGATCCAGGGAGGGGACTCCATCAGAAAAACTCCAGGGGCTTTGTTACTCTCATCATACCCCTAACCACAAAAAAGTTTTGCTAGAAACTTCATGCAGTGACTCACCCCGCTGACATGCACTTTGCCCATGTGCCAGTGGGTGACATGGAGAGCCTGAGCTGGTCAAACCAGATCACTGTGTGCACCCTGACAGAAAGTAGTGGGTTGAGACGGTGTGCAAAGTCAACAGTCACTGTTTGCTGTGCCAGGCAGGGGAATCTCTGCTGCCTCCATAGCACTTGTCATGGCACCTACCACCCACTTACTACCACCTACTTCCCTATGGCATGGCATAGTAGTCTGGCAGGGCATGGGCAATCCCAATAGGCACAACTGCCCCCTGGACACACCACTGGCATCTGATCTGCATGCCCTGCCCCAGTTCCAGGATCAGCCCCTGCCTGCACTCCTGAAGCAGCCTGCAGGGATTCGGCTAATACCTGTGCTGCACATGGCAACTGCTCAGACACAGGATGATGCAATGTCACCAGCTGCCTAATGGCAACCTCCGTTATTCTTCAAGGGCACCAATACTCTAGATATTTGATGTAGAGAAAGCAGGGAGGGAAAACAGTGTTTGTGGAGGAAAAAGAGGACAGTCAAACAGATGTGCTGCTCCCATGCGTGGTGGATATGTTGCCCTGTGATGAAGGCAGCAGAAAGCACAGACCCCAAGAGCAGCAGAGAAATGTTGAGTAGAGGAGCTCTGTGAGCACTGATGAGGGAGTCAGACCCAGCATCCTGGGACAGAGGTGGAAACAGCCCCCAGAGGCCATCAGTCCACCCCACCGTCATGGCCATGCCCAGCCCCAGGTTTGTGTCATGGCTTAGTGAGAGTGAGACTGGCATTTAAGAAAGGACCAAGTACTGCAGATGGTGGAATAGAGATGATCTCCCCTTCCTAAGCACCAAGGCTGGCATCAATGCACACAGGCAGGTACTTAGGGTCGCAGGGCTTGTGCCCAGCCATCAAAAACACTAAGGAGCAGCACAGTGTCACCAGCTCCACCAGCTTCCAGATGTCTCTCCAAATATGTTAGCTAGAGTGTTTCTGGAAACTAAAACCTGAACTTGGATTGAAACCAGGATGTTGCTCTTCTGCTTTCTGTACTTTTGAAAGAGGACTTTTCATTAATTTTGTTCTTGAGCTGCTAAATGACAAGGTGATTTTGTCACGATATTCCAATTTACTCAACCGCCCGCCCATTTATTTAGCTATGCTGTGAATTTCAAACTGTGACCACAAGAGGACAAACAGAGGGAGGACTGTAGCCAGTACAGCACCTTTGGTGTACATGTACTCTTTGCAGGGCCATAATCACTGCCCAGCTCCTCTTGTGAGGTGACATCTGCCAGGGTGATTAAGGCAAGTCTGTGCTTCGCAACCGGCAGCTCTGCCTCACCACAGGTCTGCTCCAGATAATGAACTTGCCTGAGCTGTTAAGAGACATGCTTTCCTACCATGCCATCAAGAATTGATGGGGAAGAAATTAATGTTTCCTAGCTGACACTAGAGAAAGAAATGGTATTTTCCCATTTCATCAGTCAAGGATTCTCTGCTGAGTGTAAAGATACCAAGGCAGTGCTAATGTTGACACTGCAAAAAGCTACGAGGTGTCTTGCAAAACAGCAGTGTTAAGGGAAATGCCTGATCCTAATTCTACATTCCCAGGCTGCATTTACATCAAGAGAAGCCTCTGATGGGGATAGATGAGAATTTCCTCTTGGAATGATTTCTCTCCAAATATGCAGCTTTGTTTTATAAGCTATCAGAGAAATTAAAATAGAAGCACCGTCTGCTGCACTGCACATCCCAGGGGCTGTTTCTGACCTGGCATGGACAATCTCTCCCAGGCTCTCTTCCCCATGACAGCATGGCATCCCCAGGTTTTAGGGAGAGGAAGCAGATTGCTCTGTGTGGGCAGGGTGGAGGGGACACGGAAGCAGCCCAAAGTTTGTGAGAAAGCTAGCCCCACTGCTCAGGTCCCCATGCAGAGATTTGGCTGCCAGCCAACTCTGCCCCTCTAGCAGTGAGTTTGGGAGGTGGTGGCAAGCCCAGCAGCAGTCCAAAAGTTGAGCAAACTGGGAAAGGGGCAGCTGCTCCTTCCTCTCCTTGCACTGATGTTGCTCCTGATGGCCAGTTGCCCAGACATGTGCCTTTCTAAATGAGAAATTCTTCTTTATGTTTTGGTTTAATCCCACTTAAAGAACCTCACAGAAATGAGACTTTGAGCTTTCACCAGTTCGAGCGTTTTGTTTTGCAACATGCCTTGAAAAGAAGGGAGGAAAACACACATAGCTATTTTCATCTTACTCCAGTTCAGTTTTGCTGCCGATTTGGAGCAAAAGCTGGAGTCATTCACTTCACCCTAAGCTGCTGATCTGCCAAAATACCATAGAAAGTCCAACAGCACTCCTGAAAGCAGGAAGTAGCAGAAATTTCTGGAGCGAGATTGTTCTCGTGACCATTCTGTGGCAGTTCTACAGATCCAAAAGTACAAAGTTCACACACAGTTCAAGTATTTCTTGAACATTTTATTGGAGTGAAACTCCTTAGCATTTGCCATTTACTCACTGCTAGGTCTCTATAGCTCAAGGGGTGTTGGCTGCCTCTTTCTCTTATGTTCCTCAGTTATTCCCACCTTATGTCATTAACCTAGATTGGTGCTCACATTTACAAGGACATCAAGTCCCAAAAGGTCAGAGAGTCAAGGGACCAAGCACGTAGCAGATCTCCCAGGCTCATCTTAAGTACATTCCTCAGCACAGTAAGGATGCTCTGGTCCTCAACAACCCCTAAGGTAATAGCTGGTAGGAGGGATGGAAATATGCAGACTATGGGGTTTGGTATGCTGAAGTCCTCACTGTATAGGTCTCTTCCCTATTTTTCTCACCATTTGCAATAAGGAGTTTCTAAACACTAACTCTTGCAAATACCTGTTGAGAGGCTCTTGTCCAAGAAATGCAGAAAGGAGGTAGGAGAAATGCCTCAATGAAAAAGAAACCTGTTCAGAAAAATGCTGACTGGGTGTGGTCAGCTAACTCCAGGTGCTCGTGAAGTTGAAGTGCAGTGTTGTGCATAGCCATTTTCCTGGCAGTTCATGCTCCCGTTCCCAGCCCATAGCCCAGGAGGCTGATTGCTGAAGCACATCAGGAATAGGGAGCATTGAGGTACTTAGGGTTTGATGCTCCTTTCCATAGTCCTTGGCATTGACCAATCCACTTTGAGCCTTGCAGCATCTAAGGACATGAGCAGGTTAGTAACATTCATCTGGCTTTGGAGAAGTTGGGTTAAACTAAGCATTCACATGGACTGTCTCCAAGTATGGACACATGCAAATTATGTCTGGATTCCTTGCTCATTCTTGATGGCAGCCAGCTGTATCTTCATTTGTGATAAACTGCTACTTCTTCCTCTGTTACAGCTATAATTTTCCTGGGTGGGATGCTTGCCTTGTGATCTGTGTTCTTGGATGTTTTGGCTAATGTGATTTGTTCATACTAAAAATAAGGTCAGGAAAAATATTCCCTGCTTTGCCATTGCAAAATAAAAAAATCGGTGTTTCTTCAACAAAGTCTGCTGTCTTTTGATTTGCAGTTGAGACTGAAAGTTGTGACTTGAATCTCAACCTAGGGAGAGTTCTTGTATAAAAGCAGTCATTGCATTAAAAATATCCCAGAAAAATTTAAAGGTTGTGAAGTCCATCAATCAGATGTTAGAAAAGGCCAGGTTTTAGGTTTTCTGTTAGTTTTATTCTTTGAAATTCTCTCCCTTCTTCTCCCTTCAGCACATCGCACATAGCATTATCCTTAATTACAGTACTGCATACTATTTTTTTTTTCACTCCCTGTGGAGTTGCTTAAGAAAATTTGCTGCTGATCTGGTAGCTAATTCCAGGAAATAAATTCCACAAACTCATTTATATCTTTGGGTCTAAGACAACACAATAAGCAGGGAGGAATCATTTTCAGTCCCTGTGCATTGTTTCCATTCAGAGGACAAGAGGATTACAGTTGCGTATCTTTGATGCACCTTGCCCAAAACACAGGAGGAGGCAACTCTTTTCCAACCAGCACTTAACCCAAAAGATCTCTTTTTTGGCTTTCCTCTGTGCCACCCTCTTGGCCACAGGGGTGGTGTGTCATGCTGCCTTTTCTCCTGCTTCTGAAGGGTTTTGCCTTCTCCCTCCTTCCCAGGCAGTGATAGCTTTTCATCCATCCTGTTCAAATCATGAGTGGCTTTGCCTGCCCAGTTGGCTTTGGGAAGCGACCTTTTTCTCTCTTAGGTTTTGGATATCAGGTTTGCAGCAGTACATAGCTTTCCCTTGCAGTTCATGAGGCTGTTATGATGGTGATTATGCAATTAAAACCACTGTTGCACACTGGACATCTTTGTTCCAAGACTGCCTTTGCAATGAACTGCTATGTATTTTCCTCATCCTTTCAAGTCTACATTTGTCACTGTAGTAGTTGCTGCCTACATATCCATTTGTTTCTTGTATGCTTGGTAAACCAATCAGGGAAGATGTTAAATGTATGAATATTTTGAACAAGTTCTGTGTTGTTTTTCTTTCATCCTTCTACTGTTAAGATAAATTATTTCTGCCTTAGGAAAAAAGCCTTAATGATAGCTCTGGGGACTGGAAGAGGAACCCAAACAAAAAAAACAAAAAAAAAAAATGCAGGCAACTGCAAGAAGTAAAACCAAGAACAGAACATCAATAGAACACTGAAAACATATTTTATCACAAGAGGGCAGTACATATTAACAAGTGAGGAAATAATCCACGTTTCAAAGGAGGCTAATCCCTTTCTTTTAAAAATGTTCAAAAGCTCTGCTGACAGAACTAAAGGAAAAAAAAGGCAGAAAGTCTTAGCATGCAATAGCAAACAGTGCCTTGTGAAGTTTATTGTTCACCGGGACTGAAGGAATCTGTGCCTGGTACTGGGTGTTGTGATTTTGTAAGAGAAGTGTGAAAGCTCTGGGTGGCACAGGAGGCACTGGTTACCCCCATTTTCCCATTTCCCTGGCAGATAGCGATGCTACCTGGTGAACTGTCATTTATTTTGCTCATGTATCATAACACCATCAGAATTACCAATGTCACATCAGATATATTTATCCTGGCAACAAAGAAAGAAATGGAGATGGTGTCATACAATTAATTGTGTTACATCAAAGGTTCTGCACCTCTGTCTCTCTAATCTCTGTCTTAACTATGTAAATTTGAAATGTGCAGCGTGAGTTAGACTTTCATAGAGCTGCATAGCCTCCTCTGTGCTGCACTGTCTGTTGGTGTTTCAGATGACTTGTAAGCCATCCAAGTGGTGCCTGCTCAGAAGTCACATCTCTTCATGCGTGAGGAAATCCATATAGTGTTTCTTCATGTGTGAGAAAATCCATATAGTGTTTCTGGGGAGAGAAGAGCAGGTTTCAAGGAACTACAGAAAAATGTAGAGTAGCTCTGCCAGCATCTGTTTAAAGGTCAGATAACTCTTTACAGTCAGTTACCTCTACTTGCCTAGAAACAACAAACTTCTATAGAGAAGAACTCAGTACTTGAGAAGGGTGAAATGTTACTCCTATTTTTCATGCTGACGTAGAAGGCACCATCACAAGGCATACATCCACTGCCACTGCCAGCCACATCTGGGACCTGAGAGCCTGCAGCTGTGCAGGACTCAATTAACTGGCCCACTTAAACCCCTCTGATTGTGTATTTTGGAGCTTTTCTGTATTTGTTTGTGAAACAGTCTGAGTGCAGTACAAAATGGTATGCTTAGTCCAGCATGGAAAATCCACAGACTTGCATAAAACACACAATTTCTCATCTCTGTATCATCAGGAAAATAGAAATACAAACCCAAGAGCAGACTTAAAGGCTTTCCTTAGAAAGACAAGGTGTCCATTAAAGATGGTTGTGTAAGTGAAATCTGAGAGGCCAAAACATATATATTCATCTATTCAAAGGTCGTTCTCTTACTTAATCTAATACAGTGTAGTTCAGCATCAAGACTCAAAAGGTAACTGTATGCCATGGGACCATGCAGTGCTGCCAGCTTCTGGCTGATGAGTAGCATTGCCCTCTTTTGAGGAATGAACATCTGGCATCGGTGGCATGCGGCAGTGCAGACAGCTAAAATATCCTCATGGCTTCCACTGGTCTAAACCAATTTTTACTGGACTCTATTTTAAACGTGACATTCCTGATAATGTAATTCATGTCTAAATCATATCTTAAAATATTTCAGATATTTACAGGCTCAGCAGTGCAGTAATGCTCCTCTAAGGACCATTAAGAAGTAAAGCATGTATTTGTCAAACAGAGAAAGGAAACCATGTAGCAGTCAATACAAACTACAGCTATTAAAATTTAGAGAATAAGGGAAGCTAAAGAGAAGTCTATAGCACAAAAAAGGGATAAGTATTAATACGAAATCAAGCAATGTATTTGATGCAAAGAGTAAAGTGTTTAGAAATTATACAGAAAAGGAAAATCTCAGCAAATATTTCTGACATATTTCAATAGGGAAGAGATGGTACACTTGACTACATGAGGATGACGAAGCACTTTTCAGTCCATAAATTCCTAAGGAAGCAAAAAGGAGTTGTCTGAACAAACATCTGTGCCACTGACAAAAATTTTTGAGAAATACTGTAATCCTCTAGTAAATTACAATAGGACACTGGTGAAGTGTCAATATTGTGCTAATACTGAAAAAGAAACAGAGAATGATATATGAGGTTATTGGCTGAACCTTCCTGAACTTCCTATCACTCTTTCTGAACAAAATAATTGAAAAGCTCATAAGGGAGTCAAAAAATATAACCTTAAAAATGAGAATGCGATTAATTTCTGTCAGTTTATGGAGGGTAGACCCTACTAAGCAAATCATAGGTTTTTGACTTAATAACACTTGCTATTTAAAATTAAAAAAAATAGCTTAATTATATACTAATAAATTGCACTGACTGGAAAGACAACTGGCTTAAAATATAATTGTTCATAAGGAATTTTCTTCTAAAGGAGATGCTAAAGCGGTCCTATGCACAGACAACTATTCAGACTAAATTCAGGCAGACATATAGAAAGCGGATTTTGATAATTGAGGCCTATTTAAGTCAGATGCATTTTAATACAGCCAGTGTAAAGCTCTACATCTAAACTAGGGAATTCAGACCTACAGAGAAATGACTGAATGTTGGAAAGTGATAACTAAAACCAACGAAGTCCACAGAGTGAAATTTCCACTGTGATAATATGGAGAGAAAATCATATTACAGTCCTCAGATTTTCTAAAAATAAAATTAGCAAGAAAATGAAAGGAAGTGACTTTATTTCCTGATGAGGTGTCAATAACAATTAGCACAGTGACTGCAATTTTGGTATTGATAAGTTGAAAAGAACCATGACAGATACTCAGAATGTTGATAGAAGATCTTTGAGTGAGAGAATGAGAGTAAAAAAATCTGCTTAGATCATCAGAGTAAAATTGAGAAGTGACTCTATAAAGATTAATAAGAAACTTGTCAGAGGGAAAAAAGGGTAATTAAGGCCTTGTTTACATAGAAGGTGGTCAAGAGAAACAGTCCAAAGGTTTATCTGGCGTTAGAGCCTCTGAATATATAACTTTCAAACTTCTGTGGCAGAATCTGATCCTTTTCATTTCAGCTATTTTTTGCCAAGTTACATGTAGACACTGATCTCTTCTTTGTGGTGACCAGCAGCAGAACCCAAGGAAATGGCCTGAAGTTGTTTCAGGGGAGATTTAGGTTGGATAGTAGGAAAAGGTTCTTCACCCAGAGGGTGGCTGGACACTGGAACAGGCTCCCCAGGGAAGGGGTCACAGCACCAAGCCTGACAGAGTTCAGGAAGTGTTTGGAGCATACTCTTGGGCACATGGTGTGACTCTTGGGAATGGTCATGTGCACGGTCAGGAGTTAGACTCGATGATCCTTGTGAGTCCCTTCCAACTCAGCTTTATCTGTGTTTTTGTGATTCTGTAATGTCTACTCTTAGATCTTCAGATTCCTGTACAATTAGTACCTAAGTTTCCATAACAGACTATTAATTTCCCCTCTTAGACATATGTTATAGTACAGGATGAATCACCACTGTAGACTGCTCTATAATGTACAACACTGTAGTTTCATTACAGATTCATTGTGTATTCAGCATAAATTAATCTACACTGTGGAAGGCCAACACTGGTGAGTCATGGCCTCATGCACTGTCAGCAACACTTGAGGACAGCCACTGCATAGAGCAGGGCTGGCTCCAAAGGATGCCATGGGATCTGAAGAACTCTTCTAAGAAGGCACAACGAAAATGACTGACCAGCCCTCATGGGCAGGGCAACCAGATGATATCTGTAAAGTACAGAAGCATTTTTACCCCACTGACTTGATGATCCTTTGTTCAGTACATCTGAGAGTAAAGCAGAAGGGGTAAAATATGGGGGGAAAAAATTTTCTAGAAATCATAGGAACATCTCTGAAAGTGACTGGTAATTATAGAAGTCTCAGCCTTTAGGCAGCCAAGTCTGATATGGATCCTAGGAAATCATGCCATAGAAGTCATAACCTTGGGTAGACAAAACACCACTGTATAGACTAGCCACCAAAAAATCAGTTGAGTCAAATCTCTCCCTGTCTGGGGAACCAAGGAATATCTATTGATTTGATTCTATTCCTTTTCCAACATTAATGTGACTGAGCGATTATTTTACTGATAATTGCTTTGATGATTAAATAATATGACTATGCTATCTGGATTTGAGAGATTGTGTATGCTCTGGGTGACAACAATTCTAATGTTGACACTGGTGAAGGTCTTTAGACCACACATTGCTTTGTGCTGTAGTGCAGTATAAAAGAGGAGTTTGTTTACTTCACAGACATTTTGAAATAATTAAATTTGTTTGGGCTTGGTAAACCTGAAATGATAGCAATTTTAAGAGTTTTTGAGAAAACAAAAACAGTGTTTACCAGGAAATACTAAATATATCTTATAAAAAAATAATGGAATCTTAGAGTTATATAGTATTTATCCTTATGTGGGTATGTCCAAAATATCTGAGCCTAACTCATCATTCTCATGTTAGTCTGATGTAACTTTATCAGGAAATTCTTATGAATTGAACTTGCCCTGCAACTTAAGCTCCATCATGGGGTGCTGGTCCAATTTTACCAAAGTTTGAGTATTAGCTCATTGAAGGACATTCAATGAGATGATGAATATCAAAGGTTTATTTTATGGTGATGGGATTTGGTCTCCCAGAGAACAAGACCTTCTTCAGGTCATCTCCCTTTCTGACTCCTTCCTGAAATCTTTGAAGGATCAGGGAGAGCTTCTAAAAAAATAAAAGGGTCTATTTCTTGTTGCTCGTGGTCAGGCCTGCACATGAAAAGAGCGGGAAGAAATGACAAGACCCTTTAAAACACATCAGATACTTTCTCTGAAAATTTAAAGCAGTTCACTGCTGCCTCACATTCATCACTTTCTCTAGATGCCATCATGTGCCACTGAATTCTGAATCTTTAAATTTTGAAGACTTGGCCAGTTGCTTCCCTAAAGTCGCTCTTTTATACCTATGGACTAACTCTACCCTCCATCGAACCAGTAAGTCTTCATAGCACCAGTTGTATTTTCCTTTTCCATAGTTACTAAACAGAGACCATGTCATTATAAGAAACAATGTCATATCTCTTATCTACCATTGCAAATGCAATTTGAAACCCCACTTTACATGTGGGTAGAATGAGAAGCTTTTCTGTAAGTCTGCAGTAGACTAATAAAGCTTAAGAGAAAAGCTCATTTAAGATAAAGTCCAAATGCAGTTTCAAGATAAGAATCTTAGTGAAATAAGACTGCCACAAAATACATGCTGGTATTAGATCAAAAGTAACTGCCTACTCATTTTTGAAAGCTTATTTCTAATCACAGATGCATAAGACACTTTCCTGTGTGTCTCTCGACTGAAACAACACAGAGTGAGGTGTATTTGTAATCAGCAGGTTTCAGAAGGTGTAGAACTGTATACATGCCAGAATAATCTGGCAAGAATAGTTGTATTTGGTCATATTAAACAAACTCCAATTTGTAATAAATTAACCTCACAGTGACACACAAACACCACTTTGTTTTCATGTCCTCTCCATTTTTTAAGGTCTATTAACAAACCTAAATCATGAGGGCATCTGCACATACATTAGTTCCTATATCTGTGCATGTTCTGTTTTTCTTTTTCGTCTCTACTAGGTGCATTTAAGTACAGCGGCATTTTGAAACTTTCGTATGGTTTAGGAGCCAAAAATAGAAATGTTATTTATCATAAGAGAGCAATGCTTTGCAAAGGTGCAAAGATGGTAATTCTGCAGTTGTGACTTTGATGTACAGAGCTTCTGGATTTGTAGAATCACAGAATCATCAAGGTTGGAAGAGACCTTTAAGATCATCAAGTCCAACCATCAACCCAGCACTATCACTGTAATCCCTAAACCACTAAACCATATCACCCAGCAACAGACCCCGACATCTCTTAAGCACCTCCAAGGGGTGGTGACTCCACCAGCTCCCTGGGCAACCTATTCCAATGCCTGACCACTCTGATAGAGATATTGTTTTTCTAATATCTAATCAGAATCTCCCCTGTCTCACCTTAAGGCGGTTTCCTCTGGTCGTCTCACTGTAGGCACAGTAGAAGAGATCTGTTCCCACCTCATTGCAACCTCCTTTAAGGTAACTGTAGAGAAGTGATAAGGTCCCCCCTGAGTCTTCTCTTCTCGAGACTAAACAAACCCAGCTCCCTCAGCTGTTCCTCATAAGGCATGTTTTCTAGACCTTTCACGAATCTCGCTGCTCTCGCTGGACACGCTCCAGCACCTTAATGTTCTTTTTAAAATGAGAGGCCTTGTCATGGTTTAAGACCCCCAAAAATCCAATTCTGGAGTCCAAGCCCCCCTCCCACAACTCACTCCAGTGTGAGAGGGGTTTTCCAGACACGACACAAGACTTAGTATGGGGGGAAGGGAATTATATTACAATCACTACACAAATAAATATTATAATACATTATATACACAATCCTAACTATCTCTCCTATGATAAAGCAGTATTTACATTGGATCAAATCTCTTTCCCTTCAATAAAAGTCCAGAAGGGAAGAAGGAAGGATCCTTTCCACTTTCAGAGCAGCAGTGTCTCTCTTCTTCCCTGCAGCAGTCATAGTTGGATTGTTGTAGCTGGAATCTCTCTCCATTACACACAAGGGAGTCTCTTCTCACCCCACTCAGCCCTTCAACTCCAATTGAAGGTCTCTCTCTCCCGTGGACTGCAATGCAGGGACAAGGCTCGCTTCACTATGTCACATCATGAAGTGGAGGGGATTCAAACTCCCCTGAGTCAGAACGTCTAGGGCAGCTTTCAGTTGAAAGTCTTTGCCTCAAGTGTTCTATCAGAGCTCCTGTGCTCTGTCTCAAAACTGCCAGCCTGGCAGCAGCAGTGGGGGCAGCAAGGCTACTTCCCCCCCATTCCGTTCGGCCATCCCGGTCCAGCTTCCAGGACATCTGAGTTTCTTAGCTCCTCTCTCTCTCTGCTGCATGTTGCATTTTAGGGCTTCCATCAAGTAGGAGTCCACCCCCTCCTCCTAGGAGGGGTCTCAAAGGGGTTTGTGGGGTTTTTGATTCAGTTCTTACCCCAAAACTGTCTCTGTTGAGCTTTCTCTGCTCTGTTGCTGGCTCTCTCTCCTTGCAGGACATCTCTCTGCATTCCTCAGCCTGGCTATGTGTCATGTTGCTAGTTGCCAGCTATTTTCTTGGCTTTCAGCCATAGCTTTCCACTCAGCGCTGCCTCTGCCCTTGCTTTTCTGTAGCTTTCCACTCAGCGCTGCCTCTGCCCTTGCTTTTCTGTCTTCTGCTGCCCACTGACAGCGGAGAAACTCCTCCACCTTTCTAGCCATAGAACTCGGTCCAGTTTAACACTGTTTCCAAGTTTCTACGACCCCAGCCGGGGGGCTGGGGGGTCGTGGCCCCCAGCGGGGCTCCTGCCCCTTCTCTCCTCATGGTCTAAAACATGGCCACTTCTTCTCCAACTACATCATCTTCCTTCTTTTCCGGTCTGGTGTGATATATTTAAATTTTGCAAGGGCGCTGATTGGATCAACATCGAGACACAACCCCTCGGGGGTTACCATTTTTTTTTTTAACTCCAGGGGGAAAAACACTTTTTTTCCCCACCACAGGCCCAAAACTGAGCACAGCACTTGAGGTGCAGTCTCATCAATGCCAAGTACAAAGAGATGATCACTTCCCTAGTCCTGCTGGCTACACTGTTCTTGATACAGGCAAAGATGCCATTGGCCTTCTGGGCCACCCGGGCACACTGCCAGCTCATATTGTGCCAGCTGTCAACCAGCACCCCCAAATTCCTTTCTGCTGAACAGTTCTCAAGCCACTCCTCCCCAATGCTGTAGCTCTGCATGGGGTTGCTGCAACCCAAGTGCAGGATCTGGCACTTTGCCTTATGGAACCTCATGCAGTTGTCCTTAACCCATTGATCAAGTCTATCCAGGTCTCTCTGTAAGGCCTTCCTACCCTTGAGCAGATCTAGACTCCCATCCAACTTAGTGTCATCTGCAAATTTACTGAGGGTGCATTCAATCCCCACAGATCATGAATAAGGATGTTACACAGGACTGGCCAATTCAATGGCCAGTGTAATTCAAATAGGACAAGCATTAAGTTAACAAATTCCCATTACAGATCTTGGGGCCCTTCCAGGACATGCAACATCTCCAGCTTGTCCTGTGATGAGAGCATGGAGAGGGCAACCACTGACTCCTCATTTTAGGGCCCGAGCTAAATAGCTGCATAGGTGCATCCCTCCTCTGTGCCCCCACAACCACCTCCTTTTCCTCCCCAAATGATGATGGTGCTCCCCAAACTCAGCTCACTCAAGCACCAGCCCAGCTCACAGGAACAGAAGGACTCCCTTCACTGCTGCTTTCCTTGAGTTCCTTACAAATTACAGCCACATAGAGGACACTCATGAAAGCCAACTATGAAATCAGTACCCAGCAAGTGACCTGGTGGCCACAGGAGTAGAGGCAGAGTGGATGAATAGGGGAGTTAGTTTGACCTTGCTAAGAAACACAGAAATAGCTGGGCTACATATTTTGTGGTTGTACTAAATTTCTTTTAAAAGTATGCTTATTGTGCTGTGTTATTTGTATATGTGGTTCTTACTGCAGGGGTGAGTGGGTGTTTGTGTACATAAACATATACATATACATGTGCGTGCACAAACACACACATCTCTATGACAAGACTGCTTAACTGCCAATTTTTTAATTTGATTTTGCTGGCAAAGATAAAGTTTGTCTTTTTTATAAGGGTTTTGTCCTTTGACAGATCCTAGTAAGGTAGAAATCGTTTAAGCAGGAGGTGTAGGCAGAGCCCTTTCCAACTGGTTGTAAGACTGTCAGAGGACAAAAGCCTGAAATATCCCACATTGTCCAGAGAATTTACATCAAGAAGAAAAACTATTTCTTGTCACTTTCTCCTGGTTTTATGAAGCTGAGCTTGGCTGCTCCTTCTCATGTGAATTTGGTTTGAACGGTATCAGTCACCACACAGAGGCTTTGTTTTTCACTATTTTTCTTTGCTCCTCTTCTGCCTAGGTGCAGCAGATTTTTCTTGTGGTACTTTACCTGTAGATGGATAAGATTTCACTCTTGACCATTGTGGCTGGTGTTACTACACTTTCATTTGTTAGCGTATACATAACAAATACAACTCTGCTGTTAGCTAACCCTTAAACAAAACCTGCAACCATCTTTGTGCAATACATTGCTTAACCAGGACACTTTCCACCTGACTGACTTTTCGGTTGGAAGAAGTAATTTTAACCTTTCTTTGTCCCTTCTCCCTTCAAATACATTTTGTGAGATCTTTTCTACTCCCTCAGTGAGTCCAAACAGGTTCCAGGGAGATGATTAACTTCTGTAGGCCAAAATATCAGGTAATTAATAACTGGTTCTTCAAAACTTCATATCTGTTTAGCTCAGAGTCCCTTCTGCTGGGGGTGCCACAGTGTCAGACAGACAGTAAGCCTTCCACCTCCTCCGTCGGAGCAGGCACAGATCCATTTCTGACCAGCCAACTCCCACAGCCAGCTCCACACTTGCACATCCCATTGCACACATGCACTACTGTTCTGCATTGGAATGATAGAACAGGATAGAACGATTTCAGTTGTAAGGGACCTACAACAATCATCTAGTGTAACTGCCTGACTACTTCAGGGATGACTACACAGGACTGTTAATTCCTGTGTCATGGAGTGCCAGCATATGCTGGGTGGGATGGGAAGGTCCTTCAGAGAGACAGGATAAATGCAATGGACCACAGTGGCTCACTGCAGTGGCACACTGCCTCTCAGGCAGCTCACTGCAGAGTAGAGGAGTTATAAGGGCTACTGGTTTGGAGACTATCATGCCACACAAGGTCTGGTTAAGAAATTTCTCTCCCACCAGAGGATGTGGCTGAAGTTCCCTAGTCCCCAGTTCACCTTTTCAAGATAGAAATGACAAGAAGGCTTTGAATATTAAATAACTTAGTCTTTTCCATTGTCTTTAGCAAAGCAAATCTTTTAATCTCTATAATTATAATGCATTATAATGAAATACCAAGAATCTGTGTGAATTACTGTCTGAAAACTCCCCCATATATTTTTCTCGATGGCTGGATGGAAAATCCATATTAAGGTTTTAGTTAGCTGAAACTTGATTTCAGCTGGGGAGAATTTGCTGAAGCAAGAGGTCACCTCTGAAAGATGTTTTGTATCATAGAAAGTAGAACATTACTAAGATCTTAAAGATAAAAATGCTGCACAAAATTTGCTCAACATCAAAGCCAAGATTTGCTTCCATACTTTGCTGTAATTTCTGCATTTCATTCAGCAGGAACATCAGCTCTAAACAATGTTTCAGCCACGGGTAATTTTTAATCAGACAAAAGTGGTCCAGGATTGGCAGTATTTTGATTTATGTAAAGCATTTCTATTTTGAAAGTATTATGCATGAAAACCACATTGCTTTAAATAACTGGCTGCATATGTTGCCTCATCAAACATTTTAGCAGTACTGTTCTTGTTGCCAAATGCACCCTGTAGCAAAGTGAAATACTGAAGAATATGCAAAAATAGTGTTGAAGCAATTCATAAAACATCAAACTTTAATTTTTGACAAAATAATTTTAAGTATTTATATTCTGACCAAAGCAAGTTGAAATTCTGGGCAGAGGAAGGAGTCAGGACTCAATTTTTTTAACCAGCTTCTGCATATACCCTCTAGCTATTTCATAGTGGTCAGGAAGATGATTGAAGCCCACATTAGAAACAAAGCTGTAGTTACACCTTGTTGGGATAGAGAAAACAGGCCTCAACATTTCTGAACAGTTTTACATTAAAGTAAGATATCACAGATTTCTAGGAAAGCAATTCATCTCCAGTTTTCTTAGGGTTGAGGGGTTTGACCTGAAGAAGCCTTTCAGTTCAACCACCATTTGCAGTTATATGCGCCCATAGTTCTTGCTATAAAGGGACCATCATTTGCTCTGCACTGATCTACAGGCAATTCCAGATTGTTTTCCTCCTACCTGGGGAACTACAGTAGTCTTTTCCCAGTTGCCTTACCAGACAAAGGCTATCACAGAATCACAGAATATGCTGAGTTGGAAGGGACCAACAAGGATCATCGAGTCAAACTCTTAATCCTGCACAGAACCATCCCCAAGTCACACCATACACCCAAGATTATCTTCCAAATGCTTCTTGAATTCTGTCAGGCTTGATGCTGTGACCACTTCCCTGAGGAGCCTGTTCCAATGCCCAACCACCCTCTGGGTGAAGAATCTGTTCCTAATATCCAACCCAAACCTCCCCTGAGACAACTTCGAGTTGCTGCTCACATGGCTTCCTCTCAAGGCCCTTCACCATCGTCGTTGCCCTCCTTTGGACACTCCCTAATGGCTTAAAATCTTTCTTATATTGTGGTGCCCAAAACCGTAAACAATGTTCAAGGTGAGGCTGCACCAGTGCAGAGCAGAGCGGGACAGTCCCCTCCCTTGACCAGCTGATGATTCTTTGCCTGATGCCCCCAGGACATGGTTCACCCTCCTGGCTGTCAGGGCACTGCTGACTCATCTTCAACTTGCCATCGCCCAGAACCCCCAGGTCCCTTTCTGTGGCACTGCTTTCCAGCATCTCATTCCCTATCTTGTACATACATCCAGGGTTGCCCCATCCCCAGTGCAGAATATGGCACTTCCCCTTGTTGAACTTTATATGGTTAGTGATTGCCCAGTCAACATGGTATTTATGGTCTGTGTTATGGTATTATATTTTATACTGTAATATTTTTATTTATCAGTTGTTATTTATTCATCCAAGTAGTTTCTCATCCATGTTGCATGTAAAAAATATAAATTACTCAGTGGAGTAGTTTAAACCTGATTTCCCCCTCTGCCTCTTCCATACTTATTTTCTTTCCCCTGGTAGTATTTCAATATGCTCTTGTTGGTCTCATGGGGAAGACAAGGCAGTTAGATCATTGCTAGAAGTTTTGTGGAAAGATATCAAAAAGTCTACTTTCCACTCTGAAGCCAAGGAAAATTGTATTTCCCCAATCAGTCCCATCATCAGGTTTTTGTGAAGTGGAATTCTCGCTTTATGGCCAACCTTCATGTGGATTGATTTATGTGACAGAAGTGTGTGCCAGCATCCAAAGGCTGTAATTCTGCTCAGCCCCACTCTAAAGACTTTTTGGCCTGTAGATGAGCCACTCTTGAGTCTGTGATTCCTTTAAATAAATTCACTTTCTTAAAAGCCTAGGAAATTGTAATTACCAAACTAAAAGAATGTTATTTTTTTACTATTGCCAAGTTGCCAAGCATAGGAAGTGCTACAGCTCAGGATACCCACACATCTGTCTTTTGTCTCCCTTCTGTCTATATGTCATAGAATAGAAACATAGAATAATTTAGGTTGGAAAAGTCCCCTAAGATCATTAAGTCCAATCACAGCACTGCCATATTCACCATTAAAACTTGTTTGTAAACATCACATTGTCCCTTTTTTTAAATACCTGCAGGGATGGTAACTCAACCACTTCCCTGCGCAGCCTGTTCCAGTGCTTGACAACCCTTTTGGCAAATACATTTTTCCTAATAGCTAATCTAAACTTCCCCTGAAACAACTTGAGGCCGTTTCCTCTCATCTTACGTTACGACTCTTGCGTAAGAGACGTAAGAGTCTCATACGTGGTAGAAGAGACCAAACCCACCTGGCTACAACCTCCTTTCAGGTAGTGGTAGAGAGCAATAAAGTCTCCCCTGAACTTTATTTTCTCTAGCCTGAACAACCTCAGCTCCCTCAACTGCTCCTCACAAGATTTGTGCTCCAGCCCCTTCACCAACTTTGCTGTCCTTCTCTGGACACACACCACCACCTCAATGCCTTTCTTGTAGTAAGGGCCTCAAAACTGAACACTGGATTTAAGGAAATCATGATAATATCTCATCAAATTATGTCCCATTTTAATCTTCCTATCCACAGGACTCCAGGTCCAGTGAGGCAGAGGAAGTGCAATATGCAGAGGAAGACCCTGAGTTGCATAGTGGACTCTCCTGTTCATTAGACCTCTCCATCCCTTGTGATAAAAGTTGGAAAATGTGCAGTACATGGAGTAAGAAGGATTTCCAAAAGAGAAAGAGCCTGATTTAGACCATAGCCCACTGCCCTCAAGAACTGCCTGTACTTCTACAGATAGCTGTGAACTCTCAGCTGTTCTATTAGCAGAGCTTTCTCTTTTACTGTCCATAAAGAGCATTCACAAACAACAATGTAGTGGAGTACAGTGATTTCATAGATGATAAAGATTTGTAGGTTCCAAGCAACACAGAAATATCAAGAAAGCCACAAGTTACTAATAAAAGGATAGTATGAGGTAAATTACAAATTATAGCTGTAACCACAGATATTAAATGATTACATTGAAATTTGTGTCAGATGTACCAAGTGAGATTGATTTCATTTCCTGTGTTAAGTGAAGTGCAATATGAATAAGGAAAGCATGAATCAGTGAAGTTCTATGTTCTTGAATTATTTTTCAGATTGCAAATTTTATAGCTTATGGAACAGATACTCCTGGAAGATAGGTCAAGGCATATGGGTGACAAGGAGGTGATTAGTCACAGCCAACATGGCTTCACCAGGGGCAAATCATGCCTGAGTAATCTGCAGATCTTCTATGGTGGAGTGACTGTGTAACTGAACAAGGAAGGAGCTACTGATGTCACATAAATGGACTTTTGTAAAAGCTTTGACATAGTCACATACAACATTCTTGCTGCTAAATTGGAGAAACAGGGGATTGAGGAATGGATAAAGAACCATCTGGATGGCTGCAACCAAAGAGTTGCAGTCAATGGCTCAATGTCCAAATGGAGACAGATAACAAATGGTTTTCCTCATGGGTGTGTATTAGGACCACCACTGTTGAATATCTCATTAATGTCATGGACAGTGGCATTGAGCACCCTCAGCAAGTCTGCAGACGACACCAAGTGGAGTGGCAGACTTGATAGGCTAGAGGGAAGGCACGTTAAGAGACTGAAGGAATGGGCCTATGTGAACCTGAAGAATGGCCAAGTGCAAGGTCTTGCATCTGGGTCAAGGCATCAGTACAGACTGGGAAAAGAATAAATTGAAAACAGACCTGTGGAGAAGTACTTAGACATACTGGTGGATAAAAATTGGATATAAGCTTGCAGCTGAGAAAGCCTGTCTTACCCTGGGCTGCATAACAAGTGTGGCCAGCAGGTCAAGAGAGGTGGTTCTCCCCTTCTACTCCACTCTCATGAGACCACACCTGGACTGCTACATCCACCTCTGGGGCACCACCACAGAAAGAACCTGTTATAACAGGTCCAGAGGAGGACCACAAAAATTGTCAGAGGACTGGAGCACCTCTCCAGTGAAGACAGACTGAAAGAGTTGGTGTTGTTCAGTCTGGAGAAGAGAAGGTTCCGGAGACCCCTTTCTATATATAAGAGGGGCCTATAAGGAAAACATAGAAAGTCTTTGTACCAAGGACAATTTTGATGAAACAAGGCAAGCTAATTTTAAACTGTAAGAGAGTAGAGTTAGATTGAATATAAGGAAAAAATTTTTTTACACTGAGAGTGGTGAGGCACTGGAATAGGTTTCCCAGAGAAGTTGTGGATGCCCCATCTGTGGAATTTTTCAAGGCCTGGTGGTTTTCATTGAGATTGTTAAAGATTTTCTAACAGGGACAAAACAACATGTCCAAAACACATTTTGCTGAAATCTCCATTCCTACGGTAAAACAACAGAAGAAAAGCAATTCAGTCCAGGTCTGGTGTCTCAACACATCTGGATTAGAAAGCAAGATCTGAAAAACTACAAACCAAAAAGTGTTATGATAAACGGTTGTGGGGTTAACCTTGCAATGTAGGCATTGCTGATTTTATTGCACCATGCATGGTTATGATAAATAATATTAACATGCATGACAGAGTTATGTGTTATGCTATAGTACCTAGAGGTCAGGTGATTTTTCTAGGCAAAAGATGCTAATTCTCCTGATCTGCATGCCAGCTGCTTAACTCAGACCCATCTCCAAAATGTCTCTTCCAGGGAAGCCAATTTTTTTGAGGGAAGCAGCAGCTACAGGAACAGAGACTAGAGTTTAGTGGTCAAGCATGCTGTTAATATCTGACCAACAGCTGCATACAAAGATAGATGCTTGATATTGTGTCTTGCACTAGTGGAGGTACTATTTTACAAGAGAAACTGTTCCAGGCAGTATTTTGTCTCTTTTTATCTTGGTGCTTTCACAAGTGTATTGGTGTGATGTTAGAGTGAGTTGAGAGGGAGAAATAATGCTTTTCCCATAGCAAATAATCACTGACTCCTATAACTTGTAATCCATGAAGGACATGGTAGAAATATCACAGAATCATAAAATCACAGAATCACAGAATCGCAGAGTCACAGAATATGCTGAGTTGGGAGGGACCAACAAAGATCATCGAGTCCAACTCTTAATCCTGCACAGAACCATCCCCAAGAGTCACACCATATACCCAAGATTATCTTCCAAATGCTTCTTGAACTCTGTCAGGCTTGATGCTGTGACCACTTCTCTGAGGAACCTGTTCCAATGCCCAACCACCCTCTGGGTGAAGAACCTGTTCCTAATATCCAACCTAAATCTCCCCTGAGACAACTTCAGGCCACTTCCTTAATTCCTGTCCCTGGTCACCTTAGAGAAGAGATCAGTCCCTGCCCCTCCTCTTCCCCTCACAAGGAAGTTGTAGACCGCAATGAAGTGTCCCCTCAGTCTCCTCCACGCTGAACAGACCAAATGACCTCAGTCGCTTCTCATACGGCTTCCCCTCAAGGCCCTTCACCATCTTTGTTGCCCTCCTTTGGACATTCTCTAATGGCTTAAAATCTTTCTTATATTGTGGTGCCCAAAACTGCAAACAATGTTCAAGGTGAGGCCGCACCAGTGCAGAGCAGAGCGGGACAGTCCCCTCCCTTGACCAGTTGGCGATGCTTTGCCTGATGCCTCCCAGGACATGGTTGGCCCTCCTGGCTATCAGGGCATTGCTGACTCATCTTCAACTTGCCATCGCCCAGGACCCCCAGGTCCCTTTCTGTGGCACTGCTTTCCAGCATCTCATTCCCTATCTTGTACATACATCCAGGGTTGCCCCATCCCCAGTGCAGAATATGGCACTTCCCCTTGTTGAACTTTATAAGGTTGGTGACTGCCCAGTCCTTTAATTTTTCAAGATCTCTCTGCAGGGCCTCCCTGCCTTCAAGGGAGTCAAGACCCTTGTAGTGGGTTGCAGCCTGTTTTTCAGATCAGTGATGCGAAAGGTAGTTTTGGCTCATCACATCTCCAGTTACCCCAGAAAAAAGAGCTCTCTGTGCCTCTATGGGGTCTCAAAATTTCCTGGGTTTTGTACAAAACTGGATTAGATAGTGGTACAAGTTTCCCAGTACAGGAAGGAATGGATCACATATTCCTATGGATCACATATTGCTTGTAAACTGCTTGAAGAGACAATAAAGAAAAGCTTTGTTTGAGATATTGGATACCATGAAAGTTGCCTTAGCAGTTTTATCTTATTGATTTAATGATTTATTTCTTACTTTTGGAAGAGAAATATTTTTTCATTATTCTGTCTAAAATTTGCCATGGTGTTTTTGAAGATTTGTGCTGTGTATAGGTGCAAATAATATCTAGAACTTGTATAAGTTTTTTAATTGGCCAACAAACTGCCAGGAAAAAAATATCATAAAAATAGGAACATACTGAAAATGACAGCAGGGGGACAAACCGTACAAGCAAAATGGAAAATGAAAATGGGTGTTGGGAAATATTTGCAATATTAATCATCTCAGGATTTAATATTTCCTCTTTAAGTAATCCATTGCTTTACAAGTAGTACCAAACCTGTAGAATCTATATTTTAGAAGACTTAAAGCAAAACATGTATATACCAAGTGACAAAGTTTAATTTTAACTCAACATTTTTAACTCCAGGGTATATTATTTTAATTTTTAAATGTATTTCGCACATTTTATAAAAAAGGTTAAAGTCTTTGTCTCACATGAACACACAGACTCATTGCAGTCTGCTCAAAAATCCCCAGCTTTAAGAAACTGCATATCAAGCAGAACCCAAGTAAAGGTTAGAAATTTTCATTTCTTCAAAGAACAGATAACAGCTACTGCTAGGTGTCTTGTACTTCTTTTCTTATCATATATATAGGTGTAGTGCTGGTAGTTTCTGAATTATTACTTTCAATGTAAACAAAAAAGTAAGATGCCAAACAGATTGGTTGTCATAATGTTCCAGCTCCCAGTAAAGTAATATTATTAAACTCTCTTCAGATTTTTATGCAGAAATAACATGTGCCACAAAGGTGCTACACTTAAGGCAGAGCAGGTCATACTACCTAATGTTTACATTGCTGGACTCTTCCCAATGGAAGACTTTTTTTTTAATGGTTTATAACCCTGTTAGACACAAACTGTTCAGTTTTTCCATGCTAGTAGTCCAGTCCAGGGTGATTATTTATTTTTTCTTATTTTACCAAAAACTATTTAATCAATTCCAAGAAAATGTTAGAGGGAAGAAAACCCTGGTCTGTTGGTTTTAACAGAACCAGTTGATCTTTCTGACAGCTGTTATGCTTCTCTACCAGATGAAACATAGTAGTAGGGGCACTATGTGTCAAGATTCCTTTCTTCTGCTGCTTTGGGAGATGAACCAACCATAGCCAATGCATAAACAATTCAAGAAACTGTAGTTTTAAAATGGTCAAGAAAGTGCTGTTTCTTTCAGTTTAGGGAACTTCTATATCTTGGTGGTCTGTCTCTCCACCAAGCACTCTGCAACCTCTTGGTCCTTCCAGCTCTAAGCAAGCCATACATGCACCACTCTTGCAGGTGGTGGGACTGGAGATGCACCATTCTCACAGAGCAGCTATGTTTCTCCTGGTTACAGCTCAAAAGCAGGATTTTTCTTGTAACAGTTCTTTCCATCTCCTCCAAGCAAGGATAAAGCTCAAGAATAAAAGTTTCCCCAGCTGGTAGTCTGAGTTCATTGGAAATAGACTAGAGAAACAAGCAGTTTTGTCAGAAATGTTTCAAATTTTCAAGTTAAAATGATTTGAAGAAACTATTCAGCTTCAGTACATTGCAGGGGAACACAGAGGAGATTCCAACAGGAATGAGTTGACATGCTCATTAGAAATCTGCCAACTTCCCTGCACCCACCACTCTCATGCTGTGCCCTCATTCACAGCAACAGAGTGAGGATCCCTGTAGGTTGCTCTGCTCTCCAGTCTTAGAGAATGCAAACATCTCCACTTCCAAGTGCTCTGGGCTGAGGCTGGTCCTGTCTCTAATGAACTACCCCTCAGATTTACATGGTACTGGAGATTCCAAATCTCATGGTAAATGATGACTAAAGTTCATTTCTCTCTTTGTAATCTTGTTGTTTCTCACAATTGACAAAATTGAGTAGATTCTAATATGACAAGATCCCTGTCACTGGTTCTGCTGCAGCCAACCAGGGTTAGATTTGTTTTGGGAACAGCAGCACAGGGAGACCTGAAATGTGTTCTTGCAGAACTTCTGTTTGGTCAGTACTGTCATGTTCTTGGCTTTCGGTTCTGATTGAAAATTAATTTTTATCGACATTACAGAGCAGTTGTGAGGATTTTTTAGTTTGTTATTTTGTATGTGTCAGATGCCCCAAGTGATGCAGGAGCAAATAAAAAGACTGGAAGCAATGCTGGGGTCTGACATGGCAGGATGTATTGTGCCAGGGGGAGGGAAGTGGATGCTGATGGCTGTTCCTGGCATGAGCTTTGCACTGGGCTGGGAGAAAGTGTGCCAGACCCAGACATGCTGAGATCGGGGGGTGAGGGGATAGCTGCCCACCCAGCACAGTGTCTCACTGCCTGGGGCTCACCAGAGAGGTTTCTATCAGTTCCCTGGTTCTCTCTTTCCTGAGACCTTGTGTTTACCTATCATGTGGCGTGGGCCCATGGGCGCCATAGCACCTAACTCTGCCCCAGGGAAGCAATGGGAGGGGAGAGCTTCACAGACCTACCCAAAACTCAGCAGGGGGCTTTGATGAAAAAAGGAAAAATATCAACCAATCTCCTTTTCCTCTGATTCACAATCAGGTAATAATGATTTGAGTCATATGGGTAATAATGAGTTTGAGTCATATGGGAAAGCATATCTGCCACTTGCTTTTAACAGCTCATAGTCGAGTTTGCAATGGTTTTTGGTATCTTCACTATCTAAGCACTACTTACTGACAGACATAATTTCTAACATCTGTCCATACACTAGTTTTACCAAAAAACAACATGAAGGTTTATCTTCTTCCTAGTCCTATTTTCCATGGCAAGGTTATACCTTACCCACAAAGTAGTCCACCGTTTCTGAAGGATTTAAGGACTCCTACATCAAAGAGAAGTATTTAGGAAATATTTCTCATTCTGCATGTGAAGGAAACTTTCCTGTCTGACCACCAAGGGGCCACTCCGGCAGTCACTCTCATACCACCTGAGCTGGGACCAAAGCCCCTTCACGGCTACACACATCGCAGTCGCACAGTCAGACCAGGTTTCCTTACCGGCTCAACCCCAGGTTTCCCATAGCAGAGGTTCAGACGTTCAGATTCTTAAAATTATTTAATCATGGTGCAATAACTAAACAACAAAATAAAAGCTCGAGCTGGTGCCTCCTCGAACAAAAGAACCCCTGGGCTGTCATACCCTTACAATCTAAGCGCAGCAAAGTCTGGGGGTCCTCGGCTCCTACCGTGGTTCTGAGTGTCCGGTCCCCTGCCTGAGCCATAGGTCCTTGTGCCCTTTGTTATGCAAAGAGCTGTCAGTTCACAGCCTCTTGCCTCGGGCTCCCAGCCAGAGCTCAGTCTGCAGCTGGCACTGCAGCTGCACACCAGCTACCTGCACTGAATGTATTCCTCAGTAGAGGATTATTTGTAATGGGCAGTGGGAGTGCATCACATCATGTTACTTTTAGGTTATGTCTTAACCAGAGATTCCCTTGAGCCAAAGGAATTAGTGCAGGGTACAGCAGTAGGCCTCCTGCAGCAGACCAGATGGGCTGCAGCAGTGATCTTGTCACCCTTAAAAACTTGCTATGGGCAAACAGGAAATTATTTTATGTGTAAAGATGAGAATTTATTGTTAATTTAATTGAAATCTTAATAGCTAATTAAGGCATCTGTATTACCACAGATCTGATTATTATGGGAAAAGAGAGAAAAAGTAAATGAAGAATTCTTTTACAGAGGAAAAGTTTCAATAAAGCCTATACACTTAAAATTCCTATACACACACACCCTGGCTATTACCCCTTTCTTTGGTGCTGTGCTCAGCCCTCCACACACATGTTGATGGCTTCACTCTAGGAAGAGGGGAGGGATATGGCAAGTTTCCACAGTCCAAGTCTGGAGTAGAGAGAAATATGGTGCTGATGTCAATGGCTTCTTCTTCCCCACTCTAGGATCTGCTTTGAATTGTTTTCGTGTTCTACATGTTGGTCTTTCTTCATGGGTCTGCAAGTCCATACTAAATCTGATTTTGTTACACATGGTGTGTTTTACACGTGTTAGTCACTTTTTCTTGTTCTTCTTCTTGTCTTAGTTATCCCTAAATTCAATTTTGCTCAACTCCAGGTCTGTATTTCTTTATCTGACCACTGGTGAGTTGTTTATGGCTGTGGGGTCTCCAGTGCCAGGTGTTATTGCCCAGTCTTGTACTCCTTAGCACCTCATCCTGTGTACTCACTTCCCCTGACTTTGAACACCATCAGGGATGAGGTATGCACACCACCACTGGGCAATCTGTTCCAGTGCCTCATCAGCTTCAATGTAAAAAAATGTCTTCCATATGTCCAACCTAAGTTTACCTTCTTTTATTTACCCCTTGTGCTATCACTACAGACCCTAATAAAAAATCTTTCTCAGTCTTTCTTATAAGCTTTATAAATTGAAAGGCCACAACAAGGCCACCCCAGAGCCCTGTCTTCTCCAGGCTGAAAAATGCCAGCTCCCTCAGCCTTTCCTCATAGGAGAGGTATTCCAACTCCTCAAATCGTTTTTGTGGCCCTTCTCTGGACTTGGTCTAATAAGTCTATGCTTTTTTATGCTGAGGGATCCAGAGCTGGACACAGTGCTTCAGGTGGAGTTTCATGACAGCAGAGCAGGAGGGAAGAATCACCTCCCTTGTCTCACTAGCCATACTTCTTATGCAGCCTAGGGTATGATTGGCTTTCTCAGCTTTGAGACCAAATTCCCAGCTCATGCCCAATTTTTTATCCACCAGTATCTCCAAGCCCTTTTTTGCATGGCTACTCTCATTTAATTCTTCTTCTATTCTGTACTGATACCTCATCAGGTGCAAGACCTTGCACTTGGGCCATGTTAAACTTCTTCAGGTTCACATGAGCCCCCTCCTCAAGCCTCTCAACGTGCCTTTGAATGGCATCCCTTCCCTCTAGCCTGTTAACTCTGCCACTCCTCTTGGTGTCATCTGCAGACTTGCTGAGAGTGTGCTCAAAGCCCCTGTCCATGTCATTGTTAAAGATATTGAATAGTAACCATCCCAATATACACTCCTGAGGAATACCACTTGTCATTAGTCTCCATTTGGACATTTAGCCATTGACTGCAAATCTTTGGATGCAACCATCCAGACAACTCCTTATGCACCAAGTAGTTCATCCGTCTAACCAAGTGTCTCCAGTTTAGCAGCAAGAATATTGTGTGGGACCATGTCAAGGGCTATACGGAAGTCCATGTATGTGACATTAGTAGCTCTTTCCTTGTTTACTGACACAGTCACTCCACCATAGAAGACCCCCAGATTAGCCAAGCATGATTTGCCCCTGGTGAAGTCGTGTTGACTGTGGTTAATCGCCTCCCTGTCACCCATATGCCTTGATATCTCGTCCAGGTCTATCTGTTCCATGCTCGTACTTAGCACAGAGGTGAGGCTGCCTGATATTTCCCAGGGTTACCATTTTTACCCTTTCAAACAAAATGGGTATATGTTTCCCTTTTTTCAGTGACCAGGGACTTCACTTGACTGCCATGACTTTTCAAATGCAATGAAAAGTAGCTTAGCTACTACATCTGCCAGTTCACTCAGGATCCTGGGTTGCATCTTTTCCAGTTAATCGGATGGTTTCAAATCTGATCTTCTTTTATAGCAGGTGGGTCTTTATTGTCCCCATTCATGCCTTGACATTCAGGGTCTCAAGACATGTTGAAGAACAATTGCCATTGAAAACTGAGGCAAAAAAAAATTGTAGCATATGTGACCCCCATGATCAGAAAAAATTGCTGTTTCAGATAAAGCAAGTGAATATGAAGCTTCAGGCATGTTAAGACAAGTTCAGGTAAAGCAATACCTGAGGTTTTGTAAACTCGGTGCAAAGTCTGTGGCCTGTTTCTAGGAGTGGCAATACTGTATATACAAGGCTGCAGGGCCACACAGAAACAGGGGTCTGTGTAACTGAATCAGTCCAAAAGTGTTTCCCCATGTAATCGTGAATGTACTGAGAGCCTTTTTGGTGTTGCTACCTTGCCTGAGAAGATTCAGTTCTTACACATCTCACATATCCGCTTGGAAGGCCCACTGAATTCAGTAGGAAAAATAGCCTATTAATTTTTGCACAGTTTTTGATTCTTGGTGTACTAATGCCATCAGAGTCAGAAGAGAATATTCAGGCAATGAATGGGCCTCCTGCACACAAGATGCCTCCATGTTCCTACAGATAAAAGATTGTACAAGAAGTTAGAAAGCAGTGCTGTCCACAGGGCACATCATGCCCCTATTAAAAGAAAAACAGGAGAATTCAGGCAGAGTCATTTAAAAATAACAACAATAAAGGTGGTGACAACAACAGGAACTATCAGAATATTTTCGGTTTGCAGTAAACTGCTGTCTTTCTGCAAAGATGACTTCTGCATCTGCTAACCTGTGGGCAGCTTTGGTCCAAAGCCTTTGAATTTATGGTGAGTAATTTTATTATGATGATGAGGCAGGAACTAGTTTTCAGTGAAACAGATGATGAGTAAGCTGAAACAAGGCAGTTTTCAAGGAAACACCTCAGTCAAACATGACCCAGTGCAGCCGCAGAGGTATAAATGACTTTGCTGGGCTTCTCAACAAAGAGAAATGCATAACCACAGGAAGCGAGCACCCCATTTCATGTTAAGAGTTTAGTCCTTCTGCTCCTGAGCAGCTCTACAAAGAAGGGATGCACAAGAGAAACCAGGGGCTTTTCAGACTTTTCGGTAGGTTTTCTTTTACAGTAAAGAAGAAATAAGAAATCCCAACCCAGAAGAATGGTCATGGAAGGCACAGCCCCTGCTTTTGTGTCCTCAGCTTGGTTCAGCTTCTTGCTTATTCCTCTGCTATTGTTTTAACAGAAGTGAAAGCATTTGACAATACACAGACCAGCAACATGGGAAAGTTGTAGAAGGAAAATATTTTTAACCCCCACATTTTTGCACCATTATTGTTTTTTTTAAGGAAAATATGGTCGTTGTCCATTTTAAGCTTGCCTGTGCTTGGCTCTCTGCACACCCAAGCTCTGCACCTGCAGAACACTGATCAATGGCATTGAAGCAGTTCCTTCAAAGCTTTTTCACATATTTCTAGATGAATTTCCCTCTGCACTTGTCTTTAGCAGTTCAGTTTAAAAGCAGCTTTTAATCTGTTCTTCTTCCCTAAGATACCCTCTATAAAATCATATGAGAAAAATCTCCCCCAAAGCCTTGTGAAATTTTGCAGAAGCAAATAAATTACACCTGGCAGCAGGAAGAGATCTCTTCACTTGTTTTCCTTCTGGAGGAGCCAGAGAGCTTAAAATGAAAGTAATGCAGCAGGTGGGATACTTTTCCAGCTTTCCCTTCCTCTCCTAAAGAGGGAGCTAGAAAACTGGATGGGGTTTTTTAGTTTTTTGTTTGTTTGTTTGTTTCATTGGTTGGTTTTTTATATTGAGGTTTAGGTTTTTTTCAACTAACCTCATAATTAGCTGCAAACCATTAATTCAATTAATTTTCTAATTTTTTTTAACAGGAACCACTTGCATCCAGTGGTTCCTTTAATCAAATTTTAGGTTGTCTGAAAAAAAATGTGAGTGGCAAAGTGCTAACAGAAAAAACCTAATTAATAGATGTTTGCTTCATCTCTGGGTTTGACTTAAATGTGGCATATGTGGTTTACTGTAGCTATTTTTATGTATTTTATATCTTAAAAATAGTAAATAGAAGCAAGGGAAGTTTTCCTAAATGCCATGCCACTATTCCCACAATGACATTGAAGATCAGATGCTGTATTTCTGCAGTAATGTCACTGCTCGCCCACACCTCAATAACTCTGAGTCTCTGAGGTGTCAGCTTATATATTATTATATACACATATACATACATATATATAAACATTATATGTATTATGATTATAACATTATTAACATTATATACAGTTTGGATCATGCAATTCTGAGAAAGGTATATTGAAATTGACCGATCCAATGGCTTTCTGTGATGGACTGACTACATCTGTGGACAAGGGAAGGGCTACAAATGTTGTATATCTGGACTTCTGTAAAGCCTTTGACATGGTCCCCCACAACATCCTTCTCTCTAAATCGGAGAGAAGTGGATTCAATGTGTGGATTGTTAGATGGATATGAAAGTGGTTAGACGGTCACATCCAGTGGTCAACAGCTCAGAGTCCCAATGCACATCAGTGACAAGTGGTGTCCCTCGGGGGACCAGTGTTATTTAGTATCTTCATTAATGACATAGAGGAAGGGATCAAGTGCACCCTCAGCAAGTTTGCAATTGACGCCAAGCTGAGTGGTGCTGTTGACACACCTGGAGGATGGAATGCCATCCAGAGGGACCTGGACAAGCTTGAGAAGTGGGCCCATGGGAATCTCAAGAGGTTTAACAAGGTCAAGTGCAAGGCGTTGCACCTGGGTCAGGGCAACTTCTGGTTGCCTACAGGCTGGGGGATGAACAGATCAAGAGCAGCCCTGCTGAGAGAGACTTGGGGGTGCTGGTGGATGAGAGGCTGGACATAAGCCAGCAACATGCACTTGCAGCCCAGAAAACCAGTCATGTCCTGGGCTGCATCAAAAGCAGTGTGGCCAACAGGTTGAGTGAGGGAATTCTGCCCCTCTGCTCTTGTGAGACCCGACTTGGAGCACTACATCCAGCTCTGGGGTCTCCAACATGGACTTGTTGGAGTGAGTCCAGGTGATGGCCACCAAGCTGATTAGAGCAATGGAGCACCTCTTCTACATGAAAAGGATGAGAGAATTGGGATTGGTCAGCCTGGAAAAGAGAAGGTTTTGGGGTGACATAATTGTGGCCTTCCAGGACCTGAAGGGAACCTACAAGAAAGATGCAGAAAAACTTTTTAAAAGGACATTCAGAGACAGGACAAGAGGGCTTCAAACTGAAAAAGAGTAGGTTTTGATTAGATTAGGAAAAAATTCTTTACTGTGAGGGTGGTGAGGCACTGGAATGGGTTGCCCAGACAAGTTATGGATGCCCCATGCCTGGAAGTATACAAGGCCTGGTTGGATGGAGCTCTCACCTGGTCTAGTGAAATGCGTCCCTGTCCACAGCAGGGGAATTGGAACTAGATGATCTCTAAGGTCCCTCTCAACCCAGGCCATTCTATGATTCTATGAAATTGGAATATGATCAGAGAACAACAATCTACATACATTGCTTATTGTATGTGAAAAATATTATTTAAGGTAAGGAAAGTCCTAGATGAAGAATAGATGAATAGGAATTGTCTTTAAATGTACCTACATTAAAAATTACTCCTAAAAATTAGAGCAGCCTCAAGCTGAAGAGGAAAGACAAGAACATCGTTACTTCAAAAATCAAATAGCATTGTGTATGAAGAAGATATGTGTGGTTTCTACCACAAAAAAGGCTATAGATAAAATCACATCAGAAATCCCTTCTAATTCCTGTTTCTCAAAAGAAAGTGACAGCACTGGGACAAACAAAAGGATCATTTCCAAGAGATTTGACTCTGATGTGTACAGGTATCTTTTTAGTTGTAGGCAGAAGACTGGTGGTAGCAGTACATACCAGAGTTGAACCCACCTTGGCCTTCTAGGATGAACTTAATAGACTTTCAGTTCTTCCCTTAATTTGAAATTGTACTTCTTAAAAAATAATATGAAGCCAATTTGTTTACTAGTATTATACATCTGTATCCTGAGCAATTAATTTTCTTCTGCTATTCTGGTGGAGATCTTGGTTTTCATTAATATAGGCATCTAACTGAGGGTAAAAGCTGAAGAAGGCTAGTAAAAATATTATCAATATTTATTGTGACGGTGGTAACATCAGCAAACCTGCTCACTTGCTCTGTGTTTTCCTCTATGATTTTTGCCAATTATCTAATATTGTTTTCTTTTCATATCTTCTTCTAAAGACAAAAGTAATAGTCCCTACCATCTCCTGTAAAATGCTGTGAAACCTGGCAAATCAAACTGCAATGTTTGGATGAGAAGTTTCTGTGTCCTAGAGCATGTCTGTTAAAGAAAATCCCATATGTAAAGTGCTGAAGATTTAGCATCTGGTAAAGAATGGTCAAAAGTCTCTGGAATTTTATTGTGGTTCACCTTGAAAGAAATGAATTGGCAGTAAAATCAACCACACTTTTAGGTTTCTTGAATAAGGCAGTCGTACACTTCCTCTTTCAGGGATGAACTATGAACCTACTAGACTCTCTATGAGAATCTTCACACCTTCTTCTGAAAAAAAGATAGGCTTCAAATGCTTACCTTTCCTGTTGAAATCGCCTGATTTATGCAAGTGTTGATCGAGCCTATAGTCATTCACGATGACTTTTAGACAATTTCCTATTAGTCTGTTGTGGTTTTGCATGCTGCAAAATCAGCTGGGGAGTTTTAAAAAAGGTTTGAAAGGAGGTTATGGGAGTTGAGTGCCCTGTCACAAGTGGAATTTGTATACTTTACATATATGTCTGGAATTAAGGCGTTATGGAGAATTATTGAAAAAGTGTTATGAAACACTGGCAATAATCTGAGAAATATACTTGAAGTCTTGATTTGTCTGGCAGGGTTTGCTCTCTGTAAACCTATGGTTTGTGCTGTTAAGATTTTATTTACATTTGATTCACTACAGAGTATATTTCTCTCATGAAAGTGAAATCCTAACAAGAAAACAACACATTGCCCAAAACCATATTGCTTTACCTGACTGGAGAGGAGCAATTTGTAAATCTGGGTATGAAGTTTATTATACCCTATGTCTGTGACACAAGTAACACATCTTTTAAATTTAAAAATAAGAAGTCAATTTCTTTTCCATTTTACTGTCTTAAAGTCGCTGTTGCATCTCCATTCTGGCCATGATTCAAACTTCACTAAAGTAAAGGATTGCTATCCACTGAAATCAGGAATTGGATTGGTCCCTAGTACATTTAACAGAGATATAAAACTTTTTTATAATGTTTAGCAAACCTAAGTAGCTGCCATATATGCCTTTTTGTGGTTAATTAGCACATACTCTTGCTGCCACAAAGGTTGCTGGAGGCAAAGTCTTGGGGTTTTTACTCTCTTTGACAAATGAGTTCCTGTATTGTATCTTGAAACTCTACCTGAAGATACTGGATGAGGTTTTCCTGCCACAGTTAACTTGCCCATAGCAGCCAAAGAACACAGGAAGTTTCCTCCTGTGGTTGAGAAATTATCCCTCATTTGCAACTGAACTGCTTTGCTCCAATGAAGCATAAATATTATATGTATAGTACAGTGCACTGCCTCATACTAGTAAATGGTGAGAAAAAAACTCAGTTGCTGGTACCACTATTTGACCATTTGAAAAGGCAAAGTAATTGCATTCCAATTCTTTCTGTGTATATGAGCTGTCTCAAATGGTTTTATTTTTTTACATTTATGGGCTTTTATATATTTACATTTAGATATATTCAGGTATTCAGTAGACAGCAATGCTAAAGTCACTTGCAAAGTAGAAGAAAATCATAAATGATCGAGGAAGTTGCCCAAAGACATGGTCATTTTAGAAAATGTCACCCTTAGCATTTCTCGTCCCCTTTGGCTGGCAAAGCCTGTTCTTGTGATCAGGTGGTAGCTGTAGTTTTTGCCAAGGTCAAGCCTGCTGTTGCTCCTCAGCTCATTAAGGCCTTCTTTTCCATGAATCCAGTGGAAAAATCCTTCAAAAACTTAGTAAGCAAGTGAACTGGATGCCACCCAGACAGATATGGAGATATGATTGTCAAGAAATCCTGTTTTCCAGAAGGTGGGATGAATTATTGGCACCTTATGGGTAAACAAAGCAGACTAATTTTTATTTGAGAGTTTAGATTCTTGTAGTCTGCAATGGGGCTGCATGAGGCAGCTGCTGGCACCTTGTGGTTGCCTTTGGCTGAAGATTTGATGGTCATTGTTCCAAAAATCCCTCATCTCCATGTTTGCTGGTGGCATCCAGTTGGATCAGGTGTTCTGGCTGACCAAGAATCTGAGATGAAACCTTTCACGCTCCCTCCCTCTACCATTAGTTGGAAAGTCATTTGAGGGGATTTATATGCTGCACGACAGTGCCTGAATTCCGCGGTCTTCTCCTGATGCACTTAGGCACACTAATTCCCACCTCTTCAAAAATGGATGTGGAAAGGGGCAGGGACAGGCTGGTTCTCAAATGTAGCTGCTTGGGTCAGTTTTGCAACATCTAGTATCAATTTCATTTGGGAGTAACTTAAGCTAAGTTTTTTTCTATAACATCCTTAACTGGGTATTTGTGTGGTTCAGGTAGTTTGTTTGTTTTTTACTTTTCAAACTGACTTAATAATGTTTGCCCTCATAAATATTCTCATCACAAAATCCCAAAATATTGTTTACTGAGCTCCTGAAGGCCAACACTGCAGAAGTAAGCAAACTAGCAATTTTTAAGGACAAGTAATAGGCGGTTTGGTTTTGCACCTCATTCCCTCCCAGAGTTTTCCGTTAGGAGACTTACGTGCTCAGGGTGTTCAGCTTGTACTTTTCACTCCTCTGAAAGCGGCTGGTTACAACTCTGTAACTCATCTTCATAAGCACATGTGACTTTTCTAACTCAGGATCAGGTCTTCAAGGACTCTGTATAGTTTGTGAGATTTGAAAACTGTACACATGTGGTCTGCCTACCTCCCCTTTCTGGCTCTGTTTACAACAGCAATTTGTATTATTCAAATCACCAAGGCCATCATGCCAAAACAGTAAGAGAAGCTCTCTACCCCAAAGACTTTCCCTTAGTGTTACTCGGGAAAAACATATGGGGATGGACACAGCCAAATAGGAAAGTGGGTACATATGGACAACATGACCTGGAACACTGACAACTGTGTATCTTTGTACACGTATATGTAAGTGGGATGTTGTAGGGTTTGTGTCTCCCAAAGGGGCCCTTGGAGCTAGGTGAGCTCATTTCCTGGTAAAGTAGTCTCACAGGGTTGTTTCATTGTAGCAAGTAGAAGGCCACAGGAGTAACCTGGCCAATGTACTAATGGGCTTTGTTTCCTGTGGGCTTCCTGCGCCTGGGGGGACACAGCCTGAACATAGTGTGACGCAAGGGAGGGAGAGGTGAGAAGGGAATAATGAATGGGTGAGCCAGAAAAGGGAGAAACGGTCAGGCAGAAGGAGGTGGACTGTAGTCACGAAGCAACTACTGAGCAGCCCGTAATAAAATATACACTTTACCCTAGGGGTTTGCAACCGTGTGTGACTGGAGAGAGGCCAGAGACCAAAAAACAATAATGAAAGAAATTAATCTGAGGAGCATATGAGAGGACACCAAGCACTTGGCACATATGAAGACAAATAATGTTAGACACACAAGACGGCATAAGGGGGAAGAAGTAGCACAAAGAGCATCGGAGTGGTCAAGGGCAGTGCAATTAAGGCTGGAAGAGGGAACCTATGAAAAAAGAGAGTCATGATGACTCAGCAGTGCTCCTTGTCCTCTTCCACTTGTGGCTGAGGTGGACAGCAGCCAGCCACAGCACTGGCAGAGGAGTGTTTCCACAGCAGAGCAATGGGATCTTCAGCTTTAGTGACCACCTAGAATGCTCAAAGCTTATGCCTGTCCTGTCAAGAGGACCTCTGTTTAATATCTGCATCCAGTGTTGGCATCATATCCTAAAGTCGGAAAATAGAGTTCTTCTAGCTCTAAGAGCTCTTTGCTTATGGCTTTCGGATGAGGCTCACATGGAAGAGCACCTCTTTGTCCTGCCAGAGGAGAAGGAATGCCTCTGGTTCAGCTTTTTGCTTTGTGCGCTAGTAGTCCCACTAGCCCTCAGAGCAGCGTGCTATCAGGTAACAAACCAAAAGCTTAATTTTTTTCTGCAGTTTAACTTTTTCCACTATGTCTTTTTCCTTGTGGGAATTTCAGTAGAATGAATGGCGTTCTTTAGAGGTATGGTATACATTTTTTTCTGAGAGTCACAGGCTCAAAAACCTGTGCTAGCATCAGGCAATTTTGTTTCCTGTCATTTATTACCCTGCTAGTATGAACACCTTTTTTTTTTTTTCTGAAGCACATAACTTGTGGTCAGCTGCATCTGGTACTACTAGACAATTACGGTAAATTTACATTTTACCAGTTGAAATTTCCTGTAAGCCTTCTGTGGGCTAGAAATATAAAATGAAACTAAGCAAGCATGTTCTAACAAATGAGAAATATTATTTTATTTGATTTATTTTGTTTGTTTTTTCATAACAGTATCTGGACTGACTGCTGTCATACTACAACTTGTGACAGGCACAGAAAAAGCCTATTGCAAATAATAATTTTAAGACATTGTCCTCTGTCACAATAAACCCTGACATTTTGTGGGGACTTATGGGTGGGGATGTTTCTAGTGAACAGTCTAGGAGCTTGCAAAAGATCTGTTTTACTCTGTGTAACATTCTTAATTTT
>NW_016690275.1:816674-831388 GCF_001604755.1 Lepidothrix coronata | reverse complement strand
AACATCATGTTTTCTTACTTGTTATCTCACATTAACGTGTGCAGCTCCTAGAGGCATGGTCCCCAGGGCCAACATGACGTAAATGAAGTGATGGGTGCCATTAAGTATATGTACTGTAAGGTATCTATAAGTATTAAGTAGTATATATAGTTGAAACTTATTCTGTAAGGCTTCAACTGTGACTAGAGATTTCCTAGTGAGGCACATACAATGAATAATGCTGGTAGTGAAAATTATGGGTTTTCTCCTTTCCAAAGGAAAAAAGGAGGTGATCAGAACTAGCAGCATCCATATTTGTGAAATTCTTTCCTGTGTCCCCATGTTCACCATCCAGAAGAGAGGAGGATTCAGTTTGTTCAACTCTTTGCTCTCCATTGACTACAGACACCAGGAAATGTGCAAAATCTTTTTTTTTCAGATGACACGCTTTCCTCAAGTTGATCTTTCACGATCAGGCACTGTGCTGATCCGGGAAGGAGGCAGAGACTACTGAACCTTGCAGCCACTGGGCTAGCTGAGCACTTTGCCTACCTGGAAGGCTGAATCCAGATACCACTGCCTTGACTCTGTGCTCAGGCTGGCTGATGAAAAGGGATTTGAGGATCCACCATTTGTGCCGTGCTTGGACAAACCGTGTGGTGTGTGCTCGTTCAATAATCATGTGTGGGAGCTTTACCTTGGAATTGCATAGGTAGGTGTAGAAACAAGCTGCATGGTGCTATATAGTTCCACATCTCTGCTGAACAGTTTGCTTTTGCTTGGAGGAAGTTGCTTCTGCAGTGAAAAAGTATTAGGGAACACTGCACGTTTTCTTGAAAGGGTGGTGTGTTCTGGGCTAGGATAGCAGAAAGTTGTGTGGTGAAGGCACTGGTGATCTTTCGAATGGGCTTTCAAGAAGGAAGAAAAACTATTTGCATGTATTTGCTCATGTTTTAGATATCTTTCCAACTTGACCTTTTGAAAACAATCTATTTACACATCCCACACACAGCGAGATCAGCAATGTGAGACAGTGAGGGGTGGGAGTAGATATGCAGAGCTGAGTGGCATATAACCATCACACTTGCACCATGCCAGCCATGCTCATACTCTTCCCAGATGTGTACCAGGGGCTGACCCAGTCCTGGGATGTGGTGGGGCTTTATGCACCCTCGTTGGAGCTAGTATAGAGGCTGTGACCATGTGTACTGGTTTTGGCTGAGGTAATTTTTTTCACAATTACTAGTATGGGCCTATGTTTTGAATTTGTTCAGTGACAAATGACTTCATCATCTCCCAGGAGTTCCCAGCTGCTAGGTATGACATCTCAGTGTCCCATGTCCTGGGTTAGATCAGTTACCAAAGGGCTCTTTGCCATAAAGGGCAGCATATGGTGTGCATCTGTGCCAGGATGAGGTGGCTGTGAGACATCCCCACAGCTCTTCTCCCTGGTGCATAGCACTCCAAGCTTTTCCCTTCCATATGACCCGGAGTGCACACCTTTTCATAGCCATTTTCTGCATCCTAACTGTATGGGAAACCACAGAAGAGCTCACTATCTTGATTCCTGATGTTATATTTGCATGTTGCAGGGAACAGATTCATAAAGGGGTGTACCCAAAGGCTTGGTGTTAATTGGTGCCATAGTGCTTTTAATTTAGTCACATGGATTTGGCAGTGCAGTTCCCACAGCAACTGCCCTCCTCGTGCACAGGGGAAAAAACTTCCCGAGAAAGTGGGTTTCTTCACTGCAGTGTCACAGAAACCATATGCAACAAAGAGATTTTTATGGTAGAAGCCTTATATAGCATAGCTGTAGGGCTAAAATCCCAAAGATAAAGTCATCATGCAAATATCCATGCACATATGGGCATATATGGGTAGCCCAGACTCATCCCAGACTCTGCAAGTGGGAGATTTTTGGATGCGATTTCAAAATTCCTGACTGTGCTGTGTTCCAGTAATAGTAATGGAGTGAAGCCAAAGTTGTAACCTGGCTTGGGTGAGGATAGATCTGCCTCCAAGATCTGCCTCAGCTGCGGACTCTTTGCTTTCCTTATCACAGTGTGTGACTTCTCAGTGTATAATTAACTTGAAGACTATTATTTTTATTGGGGAGGAGGGAGGAGGCATTTCAGACAAACTCAGTGTGCAAGATAAACTAGGTTAGAGTACTTTCAGAAGGTCATACTGTACATGACAGCATGTCATGTACATACATGAGGCCAGGGGGTCCTGGCCTCAGCAGGTGAAGTAGAAGATGTATCACTCTAAAAGCAGAGTGGCAGAGTGGTCTGTAAGCAGGGGTGAGAGCTGATAGCTGTCCATTGGCCCCCAAAAGTCAGTGGAGACCATAGAACACCATATAGGGAAGAGTTCAGTGGTCCCTTTTCCAGCATTTGGTACACAAATGTAAAAAGTACTTAGTGAAGTCTGGAGTGCATATGTGATTTGCATTCCACTTTCTCAAGTCTCAAAGAAATGCACAAATGGTTTCAAACCACATCAAAACCTTCCACTAAATACAGTTTAGTACTTGGCATTTAATTGGAAAGTACAGCTCTGTAGTTTGCATGTACAACTACAGTTTAGAAGAACTTAGTCCAAGGTCAAATCCTTGTACCACAGGTAAAATGTGCAATTTCAGACTGACCTTTATGGGGAATTAATACATATGAAATCTGACTTCACCTGTTCTGAATTTCAATTACTTTATTCTTCCTGATTTAGCTTTCATTTTCACTCACCTCAGCTGATGCTTATAATCAATTCTTAGATTCTCTTGATCTGATATTTCTTTAGTCATACTTTTCATGTTGTTTCATGCTATATCAGTTACATTCAGGGGTTAATAAACTTGGCCTCAGTTCATCATGAAAAGACATGGAAAGAGATAATCCTATCCACATATACAACTTTGCTTTTAAAATATCCACCTTTCCAAATTATAGATATATCTTTTTCTTCTTGTATTCCACTGCATTAGTGTTCTCAATCTTTCCTAACTTCACCCTGGCCAGACTCATAATCAGTATACTGATACATGCAACAGTTAACTGCCATTTTTTGTCTCGGTATCTTGACTTTTGTGATACTTTCCTTGCCCTAACCGAAGCATCATCTGTTTGTTTAGGTTGAGGATCTTCCACTGCACTTCACAACTTGTTGCTGTGCTCCCTCTGAATGACTAACACAAACTTCAGTTCAGTACGGTCAAATGGAGTCATACTTCCTTCTAGATCCAGGCTAGCAACCTTTCCTCAGACCTACAAGTCAGGTATCTCTTTCGAGTCAACTGTCTATGAGTCCTCATATCCCAGTTTTCACTGAATCTTGCAAGTTCTACAGAATGCTCAAATACACTGCCACTAAACACAACACTATTTCCATTGTAGTGAGTTGACCCTGGCTGGATGCCAGGTACTTGCTAAAGCCACTATCACTCCCCTCTGCAACTGAACAGAGGAGAGAAAATATAACAAAGAGTTTATGGGTTGACATAAGGAAGGACCTGGAGAGATCACTCACCAATTACCATCATAGGCAAAACAGACTAGAAGTAGAGATATTAATTAAATTTAACAGAATCAGAGCAGGAGAATGAGAAGTAAAATAAACCTTAAAAACATGTTCCCGTCACCCCTCCCTCCTTTCCAAGTTCTACCTCCTATCCCAGTGGTGCAGAGAGATGGGAATGGGGGTTACAGTCAGTTCATTAGAGGTTGTTCCTGCCACTGTTCAGGGAGAGGGGTCCTTCCCCTTTGCTCCAGCATGAGGTGCCTCCCACAGGAGACAGTCCTCCGTGAACTTCCCCAGCGTGAGTCCATCCCACAGGCAACACAAAGTTCTTCACAAAGTGCTGCAATATGTGTCACTTTTCCACAGGGTGCAGTCCTTTAGGCACAGGCTGCTCCAGCATAAGTCTCTCACAGGAACACAAGTCCTACCAGAAAACCTGATCCAGTGTGGGGTGGGCTCTCCCTCCACAGGTCAACAGGTCCCTGCTTGGACCCTGCTCCAGCATGGGAATCCCACGGGATCACAGCCTCCTTTGGGCATCCACTTGCTCTGGCGTGGATCTCCTCCATAAGCTGCAAGGGGACCATAGGATTCAGGGGAACCTCAGCTCCAGCACCTGGAGCACCTCCTCCTCCTTCTCCACTGACCTTGGTGTCTGCAGAGTAGTTCACACATTCTCACTCCACTCTTCTCTGGCTGCAATTTCAACTTTTCTGGCTGCTATTTCAACTGCCCAGTAACTATTTTTCACCCTTTTTTAAATATGTTATCACAGAGGCGTTACCATCATTCCTGGTTGGCTCAGCCTTGGACAGTGGCGGGTCCATCCTGGAAACTTCTAGCAGCTTCTCACAGAAGCCACCCCTGTTGCCCCTGGCTACCAAAACCTTGCCAAGCAAATCCAATACATCCATCAGCTATAAATTAAAAGCCAGATTTTAGCTGTCTCTTCATTTATCATTCTTATTCTGCTCCAGCACCCTTTTTCTGGCCTTCAGCAATGCATCTTACTGTTTATGTTGCTTCGAGATGCTTCAATCTAAGCATTCTCCATGTGCCACTTTAACCAGGTTGCCATTCTCATCGCATCCCTCATCAGATTTCCCTTTCTGCTTTGTGTCGAAATCTGCCTGTGTGCATTGGCGTGGCCTTTTACCCTCCCTCTCATCTTCTCATCTTCTGTGTGCTGTAGAGATGTCTTCTATCCTAAGGCCATTTTACTGCTGCTTCACCCATTGAACTGTATCATGGTTATACATAATTTTTAAGAAAATATTTTTAAGAAAATATCCAGGTTGTTTTAGAACCCAGCAGTATCCAGTTTCCAGCAATATGATGGAGAGGAGTTTCCTCACTCAGCTACACATTTACTGGGTTCATACAAATTATGTGCAAATAGTGTTTTTACTTTTGAGATAAAAGTCTTATAGGACCACGTCTGCTTCAAATTGGTGTCCTAAACTTGGTGCTACCATGTTTCAGTCAAAAGCTAATGAAACAAACGTATGTACACAAACTGGTGAGACCTACCGGACCCACCAAGTTTTAGATATTGTCTTGACCTTTTTGATAACAACTCCCTGGATAAAGAGTTCACTTACTTGAGGCAGTTGTGCTGATAATACAAAATCAGTACTGGCCTGCTTTGAGGCCACAGCTTACTGTATACACAAGACTCAGGAGCAGCCTGTGGTTTCACTAGACACTTTTTGTAGCAGAAAACCCCCTCACAGAACTGTAGCCTCTGCTGTGGGGAAATTGGTTAGCCTCATATGGCACACCCTGATCATGTTTCCCAACAGCATAAGGCAGAGGCAAAATACCAAAAGATTTAACAGCTTCTAGCTGAAACGTCCTGTGTCTAAAAGTGGAGAACACAAGGTCAGCCCATTTGCCTCCAGACTCCAAAACCAAATAGACATTTTCTAGCCAACAGAAATGACCGATTTAGTAAATCTGGGGTATTTTCTGCAGCTTTTGTATTAGCAGGGAAGTGGAGAAATGAAATGCAAATCTCCCAAAGTTCTCATTGTACCTATGAATTTCTCTTGTAAACAATCTTGCAGCCTTGTTCTTTTCACTTTAGGATAACTACCTTATCTCCCTTGTCTCGAGAGGAACATGAGTGAAATATCAAATATCTAACCTGAATGCATAAGCATCTTGAAACAAAAAGTAAGAAAAGAGCTCCCTTTTTATTCTTGTCCTTCCCAAAAATGATCCCAATGAAACATTGTAACACAGGGTTACAGCTGGGAATCTCCAAATTCCATCTTAAACAAAAGTAAGTGTTTTAGCTTTCTAGGTAAGGTCTGGCACAAAATTTAGCCTTTATAAAATGTAAATTAATAAATTCAAAAATTCTGCAGAAGTAGAGAAATTATTCCCATAGCCTCTGCAGTTCAGTTTGCCATCTCTTGGGAATCCTGTTTGCTCAGCAAATAGGTTTAATATAGGATGGCATCATTAACACTGCAGGGACAATTGCTGAAGAATATGAACATGAGTCATTTCCACCTGAAGTCATACATGTAATTACTGCTCCAGCTTAATAGCAAATGAGTAAAGCAAAACAGCCTACAAAATACAGAATTAATGAAATTACATACTAAATCCCTTTGTTAGTGTAAGATATCAAACATGGATAAATCAATACATATAGGTCTCCACTTATGGAAAAATGTTATCTCCCCTGGAAAACAGGTGGGGGCAGGAGACGAAGGCTTGAGGAGCTAGATGGAAACATTCAATGAATTCAGCCTGTCCTGAGGTAGCAATGTGGATGCTATATCGCTATACACACACACACACACACACACACACACCCCTCCATCCTTAGTGGCAGCCTCTGAATCTGTGTTGATTTACCCCTTGGCTCTGGAAATGGTTATTCATCCGAGCATTAAAGGTGATCACAGCTGTGAGGTGAACACTCACAAGCACTTTAAATTAAAACCCATTTAACTCTAGCCACATTTGCCTTCTCATTCTTCAGCTAAGAGAACCTGTTTCCATGATGTTTGATTGCCCTGCCTTTCTGCATTTGCAATACTGATGTGTCTAAGCAATTTTTAATTACCCTTTTAATATATTATTTTATAATCAGATTTTTAAAGAATATGAACCTTAATTTTTTTCCTGTAAAACATTATCCGTTATTAGGCGACACAGCCTCCATGTCCTTGCAATAATAATCACCCTTGACTTGACATTAGCCACTCCTCTCTACTGTTTTCTTTACTATATTGGAAAAGTAACCATAAAGTGGTTGTCGTTGCCTGTATTTTTAATTACTTTGTTGTCTCTTTGCTTTTATGAGTCAACCAGACAACTTGTTCAATAGCCCTATGACTAATTTAGTGCCTTTGTTTCTACAAACAGCTGCACCAAAGAGCACCTAAATAAGATTGTTTCAGTGATGCTTTAATGTGCTGCATTTGAAGTCTTTACTCCTTTGCTGCAAACTGTGCTCACTGCTTAGCTTTGACCACAACTGAGTAAGATCACAGTGGGATTCATTCCTCTTCTTATTAGAAGTTTGTTCACCTCAAAATTGTTACAGTCAGCTAGACCATCTCTGCTTGCAAGGGTTCCAGCAAGAGCAGGTATGTAATGCTATATATTAGGCACATTCAGGGAATCCATGGTTCCTTTGAGCAATACTAGCTGTGAGCTATGTAGCAGTTACCCTCCATTTCATGAGGTCTATGATTTGGTTTTCTGTTGGTTTAGCCACCCTACAAGCCGAAGGTGGGTGGGGGCTGGAGGTGAAATGCGTGCAGTGCTCCTGGCAGGTGCTTTGCCACTCAGCTCAGAGGTGAATTTCTGTCCATACAGCTCAGTAATTCTTAAAATTGTGTGTCTGGTGAAAAGACAATTTGGCTTGCCTCTGGCACTCAGAGACAGGTGTGGTGACACAAAACCGGGCTATCAGATGGTCATACTTCCTGGGACCTTTTCTCCTGAATTTTGTTGCAGACTTTCCTCTCACCACAGCCTTCTCAAGCACAAGAAAGCTAGTATTTCCTGTTCAACAATTCTATTTAATGATTTAACTTGAGCGTGTACTCCAAGTACTAAGTATAAATTAATAAATCCTGCTGCAGAAAATTATCTTTCTTCTTGGGCTAACTCTCAGTCAGACATTTTTAAACTCCAGACCATCTATTCCCTCTCACTCCTTCTTGGAGGTGAAAAACAGTAACAGTGCTCGTGCTGGTATGTCAGAATAGCAAAAGCTACTTTGATGCTGAATTTGTTATACATGTGTTTGCATATTCTTGTGGCTGAAGAGGTACAGAAGGTCTCTTCTAGCTCAAACAGAGACAAACTGAGAATAACTACGAGGAAGAAAACAATAACAGTAAAAAGGAACAAAACCCACACACTTTCCTCTGAAGATTAAACAGATTAACTACAGGTAAGAAAGAACCAGACAAGAACTAGAACTCCCACACTGATATGTTAGACTCAGTATTTCTTATGTGAGTGGATACCACAAAAGATGAAAGAGACAGAGCATTACAGTGTCAGCTCAACTGAACAAGCAACCAATATTTGATAGGAGCTCACAGGGTGCTAATAAGTTTCATAAACCCAGAATGCAAGTGAGTGTGATAAAATAGAATAAAGAACAGAAAAAAGATTAGGAGGGTCATAATAAAGTCAAATAATTGTTTTTAGAAACAGCTAAAGCATGTCCTCCTAAGATATGGAGGGGCTGAAGGTGGAGAAAGGGTGGTTTGGACTTTTCTGATAATAGACATGTATGTATTAGTACAAAAAGACATACATTCATCTGATAGAGATTTCCTTTGTACTCAGCCATCATTATTTGGATCACATCTCATGGGAAGCAGTAGGCCCTGAAAGAGATCCATAAGAAAGTATGAGTTTGGACCCTATTCATTGACTGAGGAGGGCTGAGCTCTGGGAAGGGCCAAACAGGGTAAAAAAATCAGAGAACTTTCCTGGGAGTGGGAGAGAGACAGGTGACCGGAAAGAAAAGTGTCTGGTTACAAAGAAAACACAGGAAAGCAATGGAAATTTGAAATAGAAACAAGGTTGAGGAGAAAGAATAAAACCATTCCAAAGCCTTGCTCATTTTCCTATCTGAACTGCTAAGTGAATGTTCAGCTGTAGCTTATTTACTCTGAATATAAAACCAGAGAAGATACAAGGAAACCCAGGTACCAGGAGGAGAACTATCTATATGGGAAGAGGGTCAGGGCAGATGTGTTTCATATTTTGTCCCACCCAGAGGAAAGTGCTGACTCAGATCGAGATTCTGACTCAGTATTTCCCAAGATCCCTGCCACATCACTGTGTTGCGCTTTCAGAAATGCCCCTCAGAGAAATACATACAAGCACTCTGCAGTGGAAATTATAGATCACACTCACAAATAAGTAAAAAAGTAGTCTATCCAACATTAAAAGCATCCTCTTGAAAATTCTGCTTCTCTGTTGTCAGTCATCTTCTCACAAGTTCAGAAAGTTTATCAGTAAAGCCCCTTTAAAACAGAAAATGGCCAAGCAAAATTGAGAATCTGTGAATTGATGCTGTACATGGTCTAAGAAAATCTAAAAAATGTGAAATGAGTGCTATATGGATTTAAAAGTGTGCCCGGAGCTATTAAAAATTGTGGAAGAAGGACAGACCTTCAGATTAGAGCTATTCCTTAAGTTTAGTCGGAGTCTAGAGACCAGATGTCTCTTCTCATGTCCTCCAAAAGTGCCTCTGGTTTGAAACGGAGCTTTTAGTGAGTGGCTTCCATGAGTAGTCAAACACCATTTTTGTAAAAACTGCAAATGGAATTATATTTGCGGTTGTAACTTCTTTTTTTTAAGGTTTGTTTGTTTGTTTATTTGTTTGTTTTAATGGCATGTGACATGCTTATTGGGGAGCAACTTCTATCACTGGAGAGAAACTACTTAGCTGAAGTGACTTTTACTCTTCACCTAAGACTTTGTTTTTCTCTGTGCAGGTTAAAAGATACCTATTTTGTCCATCTGTGTGTAGCTTATTTTGGAGATAGAGGCACAAATGCATGAGAATTTCTTCTTTTAATTGCTATTCTATCCCTACAGTGTCTTCATGTAGCATTTGTGCAGTTGGTCTACACATAATTTTAGAACTCATAAGAACTCTCTGAAAATGAAGAGCTAGCTTACTAAGATCAGTTCAAACTTTTAAAATGAATAATTTTTTCCATTTATATCCTTGCAACTAGCCACCTGTGATAAACACCATCTGAAAAACACATCATTTTTGCAGCATTCAATAAGCAAATGATTTTTACAAAGTCTATGGCAAAAAAAACCCAGTTTTTAGACAGGCAACATGAAGCTCACCAGCTGGACTTTCATCAGGACTCTCATCACTGTGTGTTTGCTTCAGATAAAAAATCTCAACAATTTTTTATTCATTCATGATTTTGATTAAACTGCTCTGTTAATTTACAAAGAGAACAAGCACATGAATGACATAGGGTAGTTGACAGCATTTTATGTATTTTCTACAAATCTCTGAAAAGTACTGTATGTATTTTAAATTAATAGTTTACTGGTATTTGATGTAATTTGAGAATTTTGTCATTTATCAATAAATTATGACCTTTCTATAAATTCCCAGCCATTTTATTCCAAATGTTCTGCTGGGCTAAATGTGGGAAAGGACTTCAGCGCATTTATTTGTAATCAAAACCAAAACAGTTTAGCTTTACAGTGAGTAATCAAATCTTTCTATCATTGAGTGAAAGGTGTTCCCTGAGTATCTGGAGTGACCAAAAGAGAAGCATGGTTCAGGAACCAAAAGCCTGTAAGGCTGGACTATCCAAATTAAGTAGAGCCTATGGTGTCTGGAGGGTTTCTGATGATGTGAAGTAACTCACATTCTTCATATATCCCAAGGTTGCATATCAGGTTCAAATGTGAAGGAATTTTGAGACCATTTAGGGAAGATAAGAATATTCTCAGCAAATAATGTGAACAGTGGTAGTTGTATTTTATACAAATTCATGAAAGTGCAGGCTCTATTCTAAATTCTCAACATTTTCTATGCTTTTTCATTTGTTAGAGTCATTTGTCTGGGCACACCACTCAAGATATGAATTATTTTTTTTTAAAGCACTTTATATTGATATCCAGAATCAAGTTTCCCAATTCAATTCACTTTTAAATCAAAAGCAACCTTTCCATTGACTTTTGTAAATTTTTTAATCAATCAACCTTTAACAAAAACCTCAAGCAGCACCAGCTGCACAAGGAATTATAAACTGCAATAAAGAACTGCACATGGTTATTGCAACAAATTGGGTAAGACTGAGTTCTTTAGCATTTGTTTAGCCTGGTAGCCAAATTTTCAGTGTAGGTATTTCAAACTCAATTTAGCATCATGGTTCACTGAAATAGCGTAGTCATGTAAATACAGTTCAGGTGGCGAGGAAATAAATTTTAGTTGATTGAACAGCATTATTTGCATAATGTTTCCGTTCAATGGTCCTTCTAAAGCTGAAGCTAAAATGGAAAGTCTAAATTTGTTCTTGTAAGAACATAAATCATTGACATCTACAGTTTTTAAGGATGCAACCAGAAATCTGTGGTGGAGGACACAGGATGATAACGCAGGGAGACACGAAGTGGACTGAGGAGAGTTGTGCATGCCCGGGAGGGAGAGCTGCCAGTGAGCAACATCTGTTGTTTGACCTTCAGGAGCCTATGAGAAAGGTGGGAGGAAGGGGGGGGGGGAGCGGAATTTCCTTACCTCTAGTGACATTAACGGTCTGAGGATAAAATAAAATTGTGAATTGTGGAATGACTTTCCTTCGGTGTCATTGGCTTTGGGTTTACTGTATATGACGACACACTTCTCAAGAATAGAAGTGGTTATGCATATAGATATATTTTATTAAATCTTATTTGATAACATAAATCCAATCTGTGAAGAAGTACTGAGTGTCACTTATTCCTGTTAAACTCACAATCCTGAGTTGACTTAGAGACCAGGTTTATCTGACTGGTGCCTTTCTGTTTTGTAAGGTCAAGGTCATCTCTGACCAGTGATTTAGGGGGAAATCTCACAAATTACACATTTGCTTGAGAGGTAGCAGTGAGCATGGAGTGATGCAGGAGGTTCCTTTTCTCTTTGTGTGACAGGAAATGGAGCCCTCTTTGGTTTTAGTTTCCCTCTGGATAATGTGACCACCATACAGACATAACTGATTTTGCCATGGATCAAGGGATTACTCTGTTTATTTCTGCAGGTAACTTTTTGGCATACATCTTCCTTATTGCTTGTTAGGAAGACTTTACTTACTGTGGGTGGACACTTTGGTAAGAAAACAGTGAAAGAAGAAGCCGGAAGACAGTTGGCCTTCTTTTGCTATCTTGCATCAGGGCCAACTGCTACGTAATACACCCAGAAGTCATATTTGTTGCTGTTGCTAGGCCATCGTGCTGCTCCTCACCTACTTCAGCAGCCTCCTGAATCCCACGCATTGCAGAAGTTGCTGTTGTCACTTCTATGCCCCCCACAAGACAACAGAGAGGTGAGAGGTTTTGTATTATTTGCTATTTTGGGCTCAAAATCCTGCACTTGTCTGCCAGGTTTAGATTTTTCCACCTCCAGACCTTTGTAGACTTTTTTATTATTCCGGATTCCCATTGACAAAAAATAATCCCATGGTCACTCCTGGACTAGTGGAGGAAGATAATGGCAAGGACAGGTTTAAGCTGACAACCTTCACCCTGGAGTACTGCAGGACTCAAGGGCAAAACAGACAAAATAGAGACTTCGAGGGGTGCACCATACCACCTGCTCTTGAGTTTGCCCCTACACGAGGGATGCACAAAGTGGGCTTACTGGCTCTTAATTTTCTAAAAGGCCTCAGAGGAACCCCAGAAAACTGCAAACCAGTAATGCTGACATCCCTACCACACAATTCCCAGACAGATTGAGCCCATGGATAAATGTGGTGCAAAAGAAAATAATAAATATGGCATTTGTGACAGGATATACCACACTTTTTTGTTACACAAAAGTTTACTGAAGAGTCAATGAATACAGACAAGGGGGAGCCAAAACACTACCATGTCTTTGAAGCTTCAAAAGAGTCTCTGATGAGTCTCACTGCAAAGCTACAAAAGAAGTTAAGCTATTACATTATCAGGAATTCCTCACATAAATATGCAACTGGTTAAAATATAAGAAAAAAAGAGCAGTTAATAGTTTTTGCAGTTAAGTGGGTTCAGTCATGAAAGGGCTTGCCTGTGGCCTGTGCTATTGGTCATGCATTGGAATAGGCTACACAGGATGGTGGGATCACCATCCTTGGAACCTTTCCAAAGGCGTGTGGATGTGGCACTTGGGGATATGGTTTAGGGGTGAACACAGTGGTGGTGGGTTAACATGTCTTTTCTGTGATTTAAAATGTAGACATCAGCAATTTGAGAAAAAGGGAAAGCTACGAAATAATTAAGGTTGCTGAAGTACTAAGTTAATATTATTCATATTCACAATAAAGTTTGCTGATATTATATATGAGCTATTAATATTCATAACTAAGTTTACTGATGTACTAAGTTATGCAGGATACAGAGAAGAGATCCAGCTGCAAAGAACTATTTAAGGACTTCAAAATATAGAGTGACAAGGTGACAAAATGGCAGATTAAAATCAGTACTGATAATATGGAGGAATAGAGAGTAAGGACAGAATCAATTTGCTGCACAAGTGATGCGTAAAACACAGTGATATGCTCAGACAATTCTGTCTTTCCTTTTGAATTTTCCCCTTTCTAGTTTTAACTACTAAGTAGGAGATAATATCTTTTCACTTCCTAGTATGTGCATTTATTAACCCTCTCAGATTGTGTAGCTCGAAAATATTGTGCTGACCTTCAGCAAAAAATGTCCAAAGCCTCTGCTATGTTTTTCCTTGTAAATATTTATGGTGGCCATTAAAATTCTTTTCACACTTAAATTCAGCTTAGCTGCAAGTGCCTTCCTCACTTGGATATAGTGAGGAATGGTACACAAAATGAGATCCAGGACCCTGGTGAAAGTGAGAGAAGAGATGACAAGTTTTCATGTTACAAGTGATTTGCCTAATTTGTATGGTGTACAACTGTATATCATACAGAAAAGGTATGGGATGGGAGGGAAGGGGAGGGCAAAGGATGGGGAAGGGATAGGATGGGGTGGGGTGGGATGGGATGGGGACGGGGGAGGGGATGGGGATGGGATGGGAAAGGGACAGGATAGGATGGGGAGGCAAGGGGAGGATGGGAGGGGAGGGAAGGGGAGGGGAAGCAAGGAGAGGGGAGGGGATGGAAAAATGTGGTCTTGTGGAGGTTGATTTTTATGATATTCTTCTCTAGCACTGTTATCACAGTAATGGGGCAAAGTGAGAAATGTTCAGCAGTTAAGCATCCTGTAGAAATAGGTTGCACAGACTTACACTGGGTAGAGAGAAGTCAGGTCAATATAAGAAACTAATTATTTAGATTTCTTTGAATGATTGGTTGACTGGGGCAGCACTGGTGAATCTGCACTGTCTGGTGTCAGGTTTAACACGAAAGGTTTAGAGATGCTTAAAAAAAATTTCAGTTGGAAATAAGGATTCTTTGGAGGAAAAGAAGAAAATATCCAACCAATCAACTAAACAAACAAAAAAAAACCCCAAACCAAAAAACTACTGAAATGAGAGTGTACAAACACATTTTGTCAGCAGTGCCAGCTGCCAGTCCACCTCTGCACTGCTCATTCCTTCCCTACTTCTCTGCTACCAAGCACTAGCATGAGAGGAAGCTGGGAAATTGTGTGACTGAGCAATAAACTCCCCCCCAAAACAGTTGTTGTTTTGAGCCAGATTTAATAACATCAGGAATGCATGGGACAGCAGAGCACAGAAAATGGCACAAGCTTGGGTACAAACAGCTGAGGCAGGATGGATTGGGAAATGTTATTTTTATTTCTTCTGGATGTATAGCAAATACCTTACTTGTTCTTCCACGGACCCCTTTGGCAAGGTGTGGAAGAGCTGTAGACTTTTCATTTTATAGCCTAATAAAGTAGTTCCTAACCAGTTCTGACTTTAAATTTAAAAAATAGAGGATTAATTTACTTAGGAGTAAACCTGTTAGGTTTTTCATTTTTCTCCCTTCCCTTCCCTTCCCTTCCCTTCCCTTCCCTTCCCTTCCCTTCCCTTCCCTTCCCTT
>NW_016690275.1:655690-816462 GCF_001604755.1 Lepidothrix coronata | reverse complement strand
CTTTCCCTTTCCCTTTCTCTTTCTTGTTTTTCTTTCACTTCTTCATTTTCTTTCTTTTCTTTTTATATTTTTTATATTTTTTTCAACAGATTTTGCTACGGCTGACTGTGTGAACCCAGAGGACAGTTAGTCTCTTAATACCTCATGAAAGAGCATGAGCACAGAAGGACACCTTGCTTATGTTAAATGCTTACTGAGGCTTCTCATGGTTAGTCCCGGAACAGGAGAAATCCCACAGAGTTATTTCACTTGCATCTCACATGCATGTCTGTGATGAACATGAACAAGAACAGCTGTTTCCTTCAAAACCAGTTCAAGTCTCCAGGGTTACTGAGTCACTTTGTTACAACTGTCAAATGAGAATATGAATGAAGGTATCTTACAACAAGGGAGACAGCTGGGCCCATGGGAGTAAGAAGGGCTGCAACAATTACAACTAAACTTGTTGGACTTACTCTTACTAAACTTGATTGGGTGCTATTTCTGGAATTTGTTGATTCAAGTTCAGGAGGTAGTTGGAAGTCTCGTGTTGGCAGGAATGTCAAGGAAAATCTGCCCCATTCTCAGTCAGCCCAGCCAGTCTGCCCCAGATAATTTGCCTGGTAAATCCCTGACGACCCGAGAATTTGGAAGCCCAAACCCAAGCCTGTGAGAGTGGCCAAAGCCCAAGCAGCCCCAGCTTGTACCGCTCTCAAAGAGCCCGATATACGGGCTGATCTCAGTCTAGGCTCCACACCTTTGACTTGCAGAGAAATTTGGAAGTGTTTTTTATTTTACATCAGAGTAGCAACAAATTTCAAATGATCAGTGCCTTCTTATAAGCAAAATTATGTTTCCTTATCCAGATACAAGTAAAACTTGGGAATTTGAGCCCCTTCTGCCAGATTTCTTTAAAAACATTATCCATTCCCGAATCTTGGATAGGCAGGAGGAAACAAAATGTGCTTTATATATCTGGGCAGGACCATCTTTTGTGACAATGTAGAGCAAGATTAGCATTTTACTTTTCACAGAGATTATGGTGAACAAACATGCAAGCACACTTTAATTATTTATTTATATATATATGTATTTATTCTTTCATTATTTAAAATCCAAATTTCAAGAAGTTTCTATTGAGAAATCCAAAGTTTTTAATAACACTCCAGTAGAAAAATATAGTCCTTAGGATAAAAACTTCCATACTACTACCTCCAAATAAATAAAATTACATCAGACACATTTAAATTATTCAGTATAAAAAAAAACCAGCAATTTTTTTAATCTGAGAGTTGAAGTTAAATCAGTGCAGTACAGTTAGTCACAGTCCCTTGGGGTGTTAAGTAGACTGACGTCCTGGTAACTTCAGTGCATAACAATAGTAAATACCAGCAATTAACCATCAATACTCTCCTTCAGAAACGTGCATCAGCATTCGCTTATCTTTAAACATGTTTATTTGCTTGATTTAGATTTAGACATGTTTAGCAGTAAGCAGACATGAATATGTTTGTCTGAGTACAGTAACTTCCCCCTGTTGGTGCTTGTATCTGCATGCCAAATAGACGAATGATAAGACTAATCTTGTAACAACCCTCTCTAAAGACAGCACCAGATGGAAAACTGGGTACCGTGTCATTTCAAGACTTCCATATGGAAACTGGGTAAATATTGTCTCATTCCATATTTTCAGGTCAACAAACATATAACAAATAGACAGAATTTTAAGACAAAGTTATTTCTTACATAGTAGTAGGGCATATAAATACTTTGATCAGTATTTCTTTATAAATAATTATTTAAAATACTTAAATATTAATAAATAAATGTATAAAAATTCAATAGAAACCTTAAAATAAAAAAAGGTGTGTCGCAAAAAGATTTGCACAGTAACTCAGTACAAAAGAACATAAGATGGCATTAGCATTTGCACTGCCTCTGAACCAGCCTTCTTTTTCTTCCTGAAGAACTTGTAGTATCCCCCAGTTTTTGTAAGACACTGAACAGCTCATTCACAGCTTTGCGTTGAATTTTCGAGTCATTCACCTGTTAAAAGTGAAAAACAAATGGAACGAAAGTTATATCAAGAGCTATAATCATTTACTGATCACATCCCACAGGCTACCCTGCTACCGGAGTAAAACCGATGGACATCTGCAGTTTTCAATTACTCTTCTACCTAATTCCTACAGCAAAGAGCCACTTTGTGACAGATTTTTGTTTTTCACTTTCTATGCTACCTTGCAACATGCCACAGACCAGCCATATTCTGTGAAACAGAGCTACTCTGTAGTTACAAGCAGCTAACTCCACTGGGGTATTGTCTGCAGACCTCTGCAGAGGTCAGTGGTTTGTGCCATTGGTACTCGCTCAATAAGCTTCCAAAGCCAAGGAGCATGCCCTAGCTGGGCACAACTTTCCCACCCAATTTCTAAACCACAAAGGTTCTGTCAATGTCAGCTCTGGCATGCAGCCTGGGTGGAGGTGCTGTCAGCACCTTTGTGCCAAACTCCAGCAAGACTCAGAGGTCTACCCCACACCGTAGACGTGCAGCAGCCCCTGCAGCTGGAAACATTAGGTTTCCCAGTGTGAAGTGGGCTAGACAAGCGTTACCATATGGGTTGCTGAAGCACTATTGGCTTGAATCACACTCAAATCACAACTGGAAAATATAACGTGATGAGCCTTGGAGGCAAAGGAAGAGCCTTACCTGAAGCTCTGTCAGGTTCTTGAGATATTCCATCTTCTTTGAGTCATCAGAAAGGCTTTCTTTCAAAGTGTAGAGCTCCTCAGATATGTTCCTGACATGTGCCTTTGACTTGTCAGTGTTTTCAAGGATTTTCAAGTACATGGAAACAATCTGACTCAGGATGATCCTTTTTTCATTTCTCTGTTAAAAAATACAATCAGAAGGAAAGGTCTGTGAGTGCTCATCAGCAGGAAAATGAATGAAGATAAAACATAGCATGCAGGGGTTCTCACTGCCACTTGAAACAAGATGATAAAGAAGATGTTGTAAATCACCCCCTGGGCTTGTCTGTATCTCAGATCATTTCATGGTGCAGTACAAAGCACCTTGACCCTTATGGGAAGAATTTTTATGGGGATTTTTTCTCATTTCCAAATTACCAAAGGGAACTCTGCTCATGCTCATTCTACTGCAGCTAATTACACTGGTTCTAAGAGCTGCTTTGTACCAAAAGAACCCTGCAAAGTGCCTAAGATGCTTTTTCATATCTGTTTCTGACTCACTTCTGTCCAGTTTGACAATCTCTCCGTAAAGATAGATCCACCATCACCTACATCTGAACGGCTTGAGTTCTGCAACAAAGAACAAATATACAATACTTATATTATACAAACAATACTTATCACTAGGCAAATTTCTGTTCTCTAATCAAATAAGCGGTAAAATCCAGATTTTTGTACCACTGGCCTATAGCTATCACAATGCTTTCACTTCTCTAAGCACCAAATCCCATTGCATGGCTGTCTAGTATCAGAAATGGCATTTTTCTGCTTTTCAATGATTCTGCTATAGCTCACCTAAATAGAGATGTTGAACACATCTGTTTTCCCAAATGCTTTTGCTATCGACAGATGAAAATAAAAGCTCATAAACACAGCAACTGGCTAGAAAATCATTAGGCCTGAACTTGGCACGTCTTCTGGTAAGTCAAAGTCCAGCAGTATGTAGTCATCTGTGGCCTTAAATTCATCCAGTCTTAGTAAAATCTCATATGAAAAAAGAACAAACTAATTTTGCTACAAAACTATAGTTTATAGAACTGGTGAATAGCCCAGTAGCCCACAATCAGGCATGAATATATGCAAGATTAGTAGGCTACTGAGAAGCTCATAGGGACAGCGTTTAACTATCCAATGTTAGCCACACACTGTGTCATATTCTAGGAAACAAAGAGCAATACAATTCTCCTACCAAGGAAAGGTAAATTGAATCACTTCCTCTTCTGCGTCTTTTCTTTTTTTTTTTTTTTTGTATACAACAGTGACTATTTCCTTCTTTTGTCTGCTTAGTAATTTAAATACAGTGAGTGCAAAGGGAAAACTTGCAGGCTGACAGAAACCTTCTAGCCTGATTGGCTCCCCATGCTGACCACACTGCCAAACTTTGTTTTGTTCTTCTGAAAGGCGGCGAGCACCTGCTGTGAACCAGAGTTTTAATGTCAGTGTAAAAACCTCACCATGGCTCAGGATGTCTTCAACAGAGTTATTTATATCCTAGTGAGACTCTCTCTGGTCTGTGCTAATAACAAATTTAAGATATTATAAATTTTACATCCACTTTCCAACCAATCTGCAAACCCTGAAGTATCACGCTAGTCTTCACCACTTCAGAGTGGTTCTTTGACTACTGAATTTCAACTGTCGTTTGCACAAAATTATGACAAAATCATAGATGAAAATAGCAGCAGACTGTTGCAGTTGCTTTCGTGCGTTTAAGGAAAAAACCCAACAAAAATATATGGAGAATAAAACCTGTTAATTAGAAGTAACTCCCTTATAGATCTGCTATCTCTATGACTAATCCCAGCTGAATTCAACTGTGAACTACTTTAATGCCTCCTAGATGAAGGCTGGTGAATTAACATTACAGTTATCAAGTTACCAAAACTCTACATGAAAAGAAAGAATATCATGCCAGATTACATTCCTATGCCAGATCATAGTCACAGATGTGGAATTGGAATGACTGGAAGATGCAAAAGAATAAGAAGTAGGAACCACCTTTGGGCAATACACTACTGCTACTAATAATAAGTAACAAAAGTGCATTTGTTATAGCAAAAGTTCATCTCCATTTTTTTTATATTGCTAACTAATACTAAGCTCCCCAATAACATTGCTAACATAAAATTTAAAGTCAGTAAATTACATCTAGTCTGGATTAAAGAAATATTCATACATTCTCCAAACATTGCATTAAGATTTCTTGTTATAAAATATTCCATATAATCAATTATTACCCTCTATTGGGACATACTGACTATGTCAAGCAGTGCTCAAGTTTAGATGATATATAAAGCACAAGCAGAAGGAGAAGAGAAATGCAGTGGAAAACTATACTTACAAAATCAGCTTTCAGTTTGTCTATATCATCTTGAAGTTGAAGCAGATTTAATCTATTTTCAACACGTCCAGAATAAACCATGATGATAGACAGAACAAACAAGTTGTAGGTTTGGAAAGTCATTTTCTTGGTGATGGTTCAGTTAAATGGCTCAGACAAGTTCTGGGAGATGTCAGTTCTAAGAGCAGTGTACTTCAACTTCTAATAGGTTAAGCCCTCTATTAGAAGAAAGTAGACGAATGAACTTCATCTGCCTGTCAGTGGTATTTATACCTGGTCTCAAAATTTTTTTATTTCGTCATCACAGGCTGTGTATATTTAGACAAGATAGTGTTAGATAAGAACTCTTCATTTTTGGCTGAACAAGGGAATCCCTCGAAAGCATTTTTGTTAAAGCATGGTCCTGGAAAAAATTTCAGTGGTTCGTCAATGGGTAACATTTACGTGGCAGATTCTGAAGTTTCTTTTACACGTGGTTGGGGAAAGGGGGGAAATTATGGTACTGATAGAGTAGTACACATTGTGGCTCAAGCCTATTCATACGTGCTAGCTGAAAAAAAAAATCATATGTTGTGGTTAAAGGGTCAGTATAACAGTCAACTCATTTCTGGTATTCTTTTAAAGTAACCACTGAGATTGCCATGGCATTCTTCAGAGTCACTTAGAGATTTAAACATTCTTCCTACTGCTGTCCTTTTGGAAACACTGTTTGCATTCTTTCCATGGTCTAAAATGTATTTCTGCTGCTTTCTCATTCTTTACCTCCAGATTCAAAATAAACTTGGGGAAATGAAGTTCTAGCATGGATGAAATTATGTGTCATATTAAATTCCTCTATGGTTGTCTACTCTGGGAGAATATTTAGCAGTTAAGACATTAATTTCTGCTTGGCAATAATAAAGTTCCCCACCTTCCCATTCATTTGCACTAATGTGTGTAGGATATGAAAGACATGGAAGAAATAAGCCCAGGTGAAGAAGACAGACAGGATAATCTCCTCATGCATACAGAACCCTGAAACAACTGTATTAATGATAGCTGAGGAAAATGTTTTTATATGTTTAAATGCTGCTTTGATGGATGTAATCAGATAAGAGCTTACTCTGAAGAGTCTTATGAACAAATCAGATAATTTTAGGGTGTAGTATATTAATGCAGGGTAGGCAGGAGCATAAAAGGGAAAGAAAGAAGGAGCCTACAGGGAAAAAGAAAAAAAGTAGACCAGGAAGAGGGCACTTGCAGGCTCAGTTCACAGAGGTGAAATGAAAGATATCTGTAGTTCGTAAGAAACAGATGAGAATTAAACTGGCCGTCAACAGATATATTTGAACTCTTCAGCACAGCTCTACATGGCTCTTAGGTATTCCTTGCAAGAAGCTCTCCTGTTCCCCAGCAACTCCTCCTCTTTCAGCAAATGACCACTAATGCCATTAAATATTTTTATCTGCAGTTTGAAAGAGGACTTCCATCTGTGGAAGAGATCTAGGCTACTAGAACCATTGCGAACAGGGAATTGCCATTTTACAGGGACAAGAAGCAAATTTCACCAACAATCGCAGGCCCAAAAGCTGAATGCTACATCTCTCTGGGAACAGTAGCATAGACAGATGGGACATATCTCACAACAGGTACACTGGTACTGCACAACAATTAGGGCTGTAATATGCTTGGGATTGTAGCACTATGCAACACACATCCTGTTTTAGTTTAAGAAGTTAAAACTGATTCAGCAGTAACTTGATTGCTGGAAGTGTTGACATGAAGGTAAGGTGATAATTCAAGGATGTTTCAAAAACCTATAAATAAATGCAAAGTTAACATGCCCACCCATGGCAGAGGGGTTGAACTAGATGATCTTCAAAAGTCCCTTCCAACCCAAACCATTTTGATTTTATCATTCTATGCTAGAAATCAGAATCATAGAATCATTTAGTTTGGAAAAGACCCTTAAATCATTGAGTGCAATTGCTAATCTAGCACTACTAAGTCCATCTCTAAACCAAGTTCCCAAGCACCACATCTACATGTCTTTTAAATACCTCCAAGGATGGCTATAAAATGGTGGTCCCACCAAGATTCAAAGTGGACTTACAGTTCAAACTGAACTCACAAACATCAGCACACTGAACAGACCTACAGGTAATGTTGGAACATCTGGATTGCTATGCAAGGCAAGCAGAGTCAAATGACATATTATGGCACAGCTACATGTAGTTTCATACATACAGGAAAATAAAGCATATTTTACAAGATGGGGCACATACTGAGGTTCAGTGACTGGCCACGAGTCTATAGAGCAATTCTTTGGCAAAGTGTTGGAAGAGACGTTAAGAGGCAGAGGGAAACTGATTCTAGTTACATACGGCACTCTTTATGCTGTCAGAAACACACGGCTAGAAGGGAGACTGGGTCATCAAGCCCAATTTTTGCCTAATTTGGCAAAAAGGGCTTAATTTGAGCAGTGCTTTTCTGTTGAATTACTGGAGAGTGTGTAAAGAAGAGCTGCAAGCAGGGAGTTTGGGAAGAGATTCATTACTCAAACACCTCGATCTTCTTAACATGTTGAGGACAAAACACAACACAACTGAACACAATGAATTGCTATAATTACCCAGCCAGACAGAAGATTCCAGGAACTGATATATTAAGTCAGTAATACTGCCCTCTACAGAGAACTATTCGCCCAGAGCGACTGTGCTGGATTAGACTGCCTGGCTAAATCTGTCAGACATGCATCTCATCCAGAGCAGGCTGTATCTCCCAAGTGACCCCTCTTTCATCTGACACTGCTACTAAACTTCTAAGAATAACAGGGGGGTGAAGTATCAGAAAGAAATTATTTTTCCAACTCAGCTTTTGTAGATGCTGAGTTTTGGGGGGTTATATGGCTAATTTGATCACTAAATCTCCTCACATTTCAGGAGGCCACTGCCACGCATCCAATTTTGCAGGTAAGAAAATAGAAGGACAGAGCAATGGTATCATTCATGATCATTCAGCATCTAGGAAAGGCAAATTTAGGAACAAAATAGGGTATCCCAGTCCGATTCTGGTCCTTAGCACACTCTGCAGCGCTACAAGTATTATATCATAAACTGAGGCAAGAAATTTAGCAAAGAACAAAGAAACCCATGACATCAAGCTCTGTCACACTATCTTCTGAGTGCAGGTCTGACTTCTAGGTACACTCTCCTGCCTGTAGAGGCTACATTCAGGCCTTTTACTTATCTCCACATTCAAATTATCACATAAAGTATTGAATGTTCTGTGATAAATCATCAGCTGTACAGAAATGTGTTTTAATAGATAAATTTAGGATCCCTTTTCCAAATCCCTTACATTTGAATAAATGGTGTCATGTTAATGCTGACATATTTGTCCCATAAGGTTCTCTCCTGTTGACACACAATAGCACATCTCTGCAATCATTTTGAAATTAGGCAACGGCCTAGAGCAGACGGTCAGAACATGAGAGTCCTTGAGTCCTACGGGTCCTATGTATCTTCCAACCCTGTTTTGTTACCTATTCCACCCAGAAGTGATAAACCAGGTCACCATTGCCCAGTGTATGTTTTGTTGCCCAAGAACTGTGAAGTGTCAGATTGAAGAGAAGGCCCAGGTTTAGAGGGCTCCTCTGCTCTGCCTTTCCTGAGAATAAGTGGGGTTACAAACAGCACAGGGGAGGATCCTGAAAATATCTGCCCTTTATGACACAAAGCCAAGGGCATAAGAGTTTCCAATATTTTATTTGTGCTCCTTAGCAGATATCTACTGAGTGCATGCTGGAGAGGATTGAACACCCAGCACTAACACAAGCTCTTTGTCTGAGCGCTACTCCTAATCTAGCTGAAAGAGATGTCTAAATAGTATTGAAAAGTCCTGTGTTGCATAGAATTAACGTGGTCCTCATGTATGACTTCATGGTCACAGCTGGACCATCATCTCTTCCAAACACAGCGTGAAATGAAACTAAGGCATTTTTTCATTTTTCTGCCTGGAAGTCATCTGACTCTTCATGCAAAGCAGAGGTTTCACACCCTTCTGTTCATACAACACCTTAAACCAAATACCCAATTATGGCCTTGCAAAGTCATGTCAAATTTCACCATGACCACTGATTACAGCTTTTTCCCTTTCATTTTTTGTGTTATGCATACCCCTGAGGGCGCCGGCAGAGTGGTTAGTAAGCAACTGCCCATGCTAGTTCAGCAGAACCCCACCAGACTTTTATTTCTCTAAAATTTAGTGACTTCCTCTATTACCACTGCCCAAAGGAAGCAGCTCATGGTTGGAAAACCCTCTCTGAGTTGTTCTGACTTTATATCACACTTCACCTGTTAGTCTCCCTTTCTCATAAAGCAACTCCTTTGGTTCCTCCTTCACAGTGCTGGGGAGGAGGGGTGAAGGGCAGGTGTTGGCACACTTGAGGGTGTTAAGCGATGAAAACCTTGCCTACACCTTGTACCAGTGCTATGTAATTACTAAGCATTGTTATTCATGTTACTACTTTCTGCAAAGCCTTGATAATCAGGCTTCATGACTAGGGGGGACTAAGGGGACTTACAAGAAAGCCAGCAAGGGACTTTTTGCAAGAGCATGTAGTCATAGGACAAGGGGAAATGCCTTCAAAGTGACAGAGGGAAGGTTTATACTAGGTATTAGGATGAAATTCTTTACTGTGAGGGCGGTGAGATGCTGCAACATGTGGCCCAGAGAAGCTGTGGATTCCCCGTCCCTGGAAATGTTCAAGACCAGGTTAGATGGGTCTCTGAACAATGTGGTCTAGTGTAAGGTTCCCTGCCCATGGCAGAAGGGTTGGAACTAGGTGATCTTTAAGATCCCTTCCAACCCAAATCATTTTATTATTCTATAACTTTGCAACTGACCCTTGCAAACACATTGTAATACTATCATTTTCCCATTTTTCCTACAGCAAAAAGAAAAAAACAAATGAACAAAAAAACTCCCCGACAAAAACACAACCCCCCCCCAAACAATAAAAACAAACCCCACCACCACCACTACCAACAACCAAACTAAAACTAAAAATAAAAAAAAAGCAACCCACCATTCTCCTACAAATAATTATGTGCTTCATCAGTGCTACACATCATGAAGAATGTAGTTATCTATTCCTTGTGACCACTGGATCTCTGTGATTTAAAGGATGTTTCAAATGATCAGTAGGGATAATGTTGGCAGAAAACATCTACTGTGTCTTGTAAGAATAAGCTTCCAGGGCAAAGGGAAGTTCTGAAATGCTCAAAATTACCTGTTTTGACAATTTTCTAAACAAAACACTGTATTTTGCCCATTCCAAGGACTTTTTGGAGATTATATTGTTTTAGAGTATTGAAAAAACAGTTTGTACCATCTGAAATGTGACACAAGGAAGACCCTTTGGTCTCCATTACATACTCCCGTCTGCATGCAATTGGCAATGTGAAAATGCGTATTATTGATCCCTCTTTCCAATAACAAAATTGCTCACACACATTAGCTGTTGAGTCTTACAACGAAAGGGAAGAGGAAACTAACACTCAGTGATGTTAGACAGATGTCCAGATAGGTAATGAGCTGATGGGTGCAAAGTGATTGGAGTGAAAGTTCAAAATTATTAAAATCATGGTACCTTGACTGACACAAGCCATCTGTTTTGTAGTTCCCTTAAGTTTTTTAATTTGGTAAACTCATGCAGGATGGAAAGAAGTATATAGATTGGGAAAACCTTTCCCCATCAAACACTAATTATTGATTTCTGAATTATCAAGAGGGACTAACTACCCCCCTCATGGTCTGGGTACTCATCCATCCTGTAAGTAGGACTTTAAGCTTTTGCTTTGCTCAAGAACAAGAGGACAGCCATGAATAGCTGTTCTGGGTCGGCCTTTCTCCAACACTGTTGTGGACTTTTTGGTAATTCTTAACTGTATGACTATCAGCTCTCTATTGTCTAGAGACTCCAGAAATAGCATATTATGAATATTCAGGACACACGTTAAAATAATTTTCTGGAGAGTATAGAGATGATAACAAATATTTTTCTCAGAACATCTATCATTATTAATAGCTGTTAATGTCCCTGTTTATAAAATCGGCATAATGCTGTCTTCTATTCCTTTCCTTGAAAGACTGTTCAACTGACATATGAATCTGGAAAGAGGGACCTGTAACATACATTTTCTCATTGCTGATTGTGTATGGAATGCAACATGTAATGGAGACCAAATATTCCTTCTTATTTCTCGTGCCATATTTCAAATTGGTACAAACCGGTTCTCCAGATCTCAAAGAATACACAGTCTGCATGTACGAATGTTATAGGAACTATAAGCTAATAGTGGGAGCTAACCATGAGAAAGGCAGGTGCAATTCTGAAATACTATTTTTCTTGTAGTAAAGTATGGAAAATAATGATGGCATTGTAGAAGACAGTGATAGACAAACATGGTGTGTGTTTTTACTCTAGGATTCTACTGTTTAGAATCTTTCCATGTATCCAACTCCTGATTAAAATCTATTGCCTATAAAATAGGATAAAATTCCAAATCTTATTCATATTTAGTTTGAGTCCATATCAATGGAAAAGCAGCACAACTGTTGGCACAGCAGCAACCCGAAGTATGGTTGGTATCATAAAACACACCACCTGTGCTATAACCACAGAATGTCTACAGGTTTTTCTGCATAAAATCTTCCATTTTCACAAGATATTCTTCATTTTTCCATGAGGAATAAAATACTCTTGATAGTTTTCTCCTTTCACCATAATATCCTTTGAAGGTACTGCTGATTCTGAGCATTATATTATGGATCTTACAGTATTTGTTTCCACTTTAAAACCTCAGCTTCTTGTCTTAAGTGATTTCATTAATTGCAGGGTTTATTTTAGAGTTTTGGTGTTGGGATTTTTTTCTAATCACTTTTTAATCATCATGGTTGCAGGGAAAATATGGAAAACAAGAACTTCTAAAAGCAGAATAAGGCAAATAGAAAAAGATATGATTTAAACATAATAGTTTCAGTGTTCTTTCATAAGATCTTTGAAATACTTTTTCTAATTTTTCAAACTCTGGATATTCTATGATTCCATAATAACCCTGCTCTTCATAAGACAAGCATGCTAGTATTTCCATAACCTTTTCCACAAATATTTCCATGAGTTTTAAGGTAATATTTTAATACACTTTGAGAGAGTTAATTCATTAAGAAAACAATTCCACTGTAACTTCGTATGTTGTCTGTGGTTCTGACTTTCTGATGTTTCCTGTGAATATATATGCATATGTCTATATTAATAGATAGAAAAAATATCACATGTATTGCTCACAGTGTCTTTCCCCAATTCCTGGTAAATGAGTGTATATTTTCCTCTATACTTTAGTAACTCTCCGTACCGAGACCTCTGGTATTTTCACACAGAGGTCTACTATTCAGTTTCATTTTCAAAGGATCAGATCCACCTTTGAAAGAAGCAAGAAGCCATCTGAACTTCCCTATCCAAGTATGTGTGATAATACCCCATGGCTCTTTTTCAAAAGATTTTTAAAGAGAGAAGACCAAAGGATGCTAATCTTGGATCAGCTGTTGATTTCTGTATGTGCTAGGTCAGTCCATTGACCTCATCAGAGGCCAGCATGCAACCTCATGAAACAGCACAAACTCTGCTGAAAATTCATTGCAAATTGATAACATTGGAAATCATAGCCCTCAATCAACCTAATACTTTGCATACATTGTCAATACTAAATCAAAATGGTACTTTTCAGACCATCAACCTGTCAGTGAGCCAGCCCTGCTCATATTACTCTCAATATGTTTGTAGAATTTTCTCCACTTGTTGGGTTTTGTGATTCATTCCTTCTCCTTACACTGATTTTCTGTGCTGTTGGCTTTTATTTGCACTGGAGCTTTTTGGTCTAGTTTTTAGAAGGAATTGAAGTGCCATTCGAGTTTCCATTTTACAGTTGCATTTGTTTTCACAGTTTAAGTACTTTATCACACAGACATTTATTGTTAGAAATTAATATTTGTATTTAAATTTGGAAGAAAACAGATGTGAAAGCAATGCTGTGATGCTTTAATTTCTTATTGAATATTTCAAGTTGAAATGTGATCATGGGGGGGAATCTGATAATTTCCATGTTATTCCCTACAAAATTTATAATAATTATAACATATGTATGTGCAAACACAAGTGTGTGGGTGTGGGCACCTGTTGGTGGGTAAGTCAATGATGTGTTTCAAGCATCAGTAAGAAAATATCCATTAAGTGTTTGAAACCAGCCCACAGAGTGGGCATTTTCTGTCACAACCGTTTGGAAACATGCATGGGACATTTCCTAGAAGAAATCTACTGCGTGGTGCAATCTTCTCTTCTAAAACAGTCCAAGAGACAGTTTGGTGGGGATTCCCCTTACCCACCATTCTCTTTAGTGCCATTCATAATTGTGTGACTAAGCAAGCTAGTCATTTTTACTCACAGAAAAAAAGCAAATCAGATCTCAGGTTTGGTCCTACCTGTTTTCGTCCAGCCTCCAGAACACGTACAAGAACACCAGAAAGTCAGGCATACAAGAAATTCATCAACGGATAACATTTTACTTAGAACAGAACTTCATGAGAGGAGTCTGCTTGCGAAGACTTTCCAGTTAGATTCCAAATTTAAAGTGAAAGGAGAAATACGCAAGACCTTTGCTTTTTAGTAGTTAAAAAATGAAGGTACTTCACACCCTAAGAACATTTCCTCTTCATCTCCACAGGAAATAAGTCTGCCTGTAGAAAAGCTACTGTGAGTCAAGTGTAGATGCACTTTATTTTAAAGTTGTGTATCTTCCTTTTTCAAAGGCCTGGACTAACAACTGTGAAGTGCTCTGAATGAACACCCTCTAATCCTCTTAAGGCAATGTAAAGATTGAATTAGCTAGTAATAACTATTTTTAAATGAAAAAACAAACAAGCAAACAAAAAACCAAACCAAACCAAACCAAAAACACAAAAACAAGAAAGGAGAGAACTACATTTCCGTTACTTTTTTGAAGAGTCTAATAAGTATCTGACCCCAAACTAAAATAAAGCAAGTTTTTAAAAAGATAGTAAAGCAAATAAATATTTTGTTTCCAAAACTACAAAGACATTATTTTCAAAAATAACAAAATACAATCTCAAGTAGCATACTTCAAAGTAATTAAAATGTAGGTACTGTGGCAGGTTGGGTTGCTAATCTTTTTTCCTAAGGAAATGAGACTTAGGCAGTTTTTTTAGATGTTAATTCCTTCCTCGTCAGTAACTTCTGAGTGAAGTCAGCTATTTCTTTCGAATTTGAGAGGCTCAAAAGTCTCAGAGCAAATTAAACTCCTGCTACCTTCATTAAATTTGACAGCTAAGCAACAGCAAGATTGCTCTAATAATGAGGGGCTGTACGAGCATCTGGACAGATAGCACTGGACACTTGGATGATAAAAGAAGAAAAATAAAATACTGAAGTAAAAATGTTGTGGTCCTGAGCGAGCCCAAGCTAAGAATAGTGCATGTGAAAAGAATTACAAGATCAAGCTGGAAAGCCGCTTGAAGCATGTTCTTTGTGACTGAAGGCAATCACGTGGGCACGTGTGGTATGTGTGGGGATAACAAACACCTGGCCTGGCTTGATAGCTCAGACTCGTATTCTGTATATATATGGGGTAATAAAGTTACAAGTTAGTTCTGCCTGGACAAAGTCTGTCTCAGCATGGATTCATTCACTGCAAAGGGCCATGTGTTCGTATTTTAAATTCTATATGAGTCAGTTACCATAAAGGGGGGAATAGGTTTCCTGGCACCATTATTTGGTTGTTGTGAAAGAGTATTAATTTTATCTATTGTTTGAGAGTTATTAATATCTAGGAAAATCTATATGGCAATTACAAAAAACTTCCAAAACTTATAAAAAAGAGTTGTGAAAGGAACTTTCCCCTCCCACTTAAACTAATCTTACTGTTTCATATTAATGTGTAAAGGGCTCTAGACTCTTACTTCATCCTTATTCTATATCTCTGGTTTGCCACATCAGCCTATTCTGTGTATATCCGTGCAGTAAAATTGAAGGAGAAACTGTATATGTGTCACGACAGCTATTGTTGGTTTATTCTAATCTAGCTTGTGTGGATATCTGTAGCAGAGGAGCCGTGACACACCAGGTTTTAGCTGTGGTGGTCTACCTCTGTCTCCACGTGCACAGGCAAAGTACAACAGCCCTTTCACAGCTTTGCATAAGTAAATATACAAGTTGAGTTTCAACTGCAAAGGGCTCAGAATTCAGGCACACCAACTCTGGTTTCCATCAGTGCACTTGAACTGCTCTCGCCTTTCCATAAGAGAATTTCCTTTTGGAAAACCAGCAATTCTGGTACAATAGTTGCTAAAAAAAATTACCAAAGACTTTTCAGACTGGCTTATCATTTTTTTCCTGCCCATATAAGTTAAAATGACATATCAGTGAGATACTCTACGTTAGTATGCCAATTGTTCTACACATGGCAACTTAAAACAAGTCTCCCGATCACCACTCACTGAAATTTGAGTTGTATTTGGGAGCACTCTTGCAGTCTCCAAAAATTAGTTCCCTTCAGATAAAATAAATCTGGTAAATGTTTTCAGAAACTCTCTTGGTGTTCTCCAGTTGTTAACATGAGCTCAGGCCACAGGACCAGAGTAGAGCTAGTTCAAAATAATCTCAAACACAATCTGGAAGTTGGATCCTCAATGCCATTTTTTTTAATTTACTAATCTGTTCCTACAGTATTGCACATTTTGCTAATGAAAACATGAGTTATCTTGCAACAATTCCTAATCTTACCTGAAATGTTTAAGAACACAACATGAATGGTCTAAGAAATGGGAAGCATGAAATTAAAATAATGTTTACACTAGATTCTAAATCAGAATAATCAAGTAGACAGACACGTGTACAGAAATAAATACTGATGGAAGAAGCAATTAAATATTTGAAGGAAGTCATGAATCTTCTCATACACAGGTAAACATGGAAAACTATTAAAAGACCTCTAATTTCTAGTATCGCAGCTTGAAATGCACTCAAAGGAGGCTCTGGTGGGATGCATCAGTTCCTCCTCTGCTTGTCTTTGCAGGAACTGTCAAGGAGTCAGCAATAAAGAAGTGTTGGTTAGGTGAAGAAGGAATGCATTCACATTTTCTAGTCACCTCAAATCAGAAGGTTATACTTTACTGATATTCACAGGCTTAGGAAGTCTATAGGACTTGTAGTAACTCCAGAACTGTTGCTGAAATAATGAAAATGAAATAGGGAAGTAGCAGACATGCCTAAAGTACAGACAAAAAAGTTTAGGAAGAGCAGAAGTAAAAGCTGGGATGATGAAGAAATTTTTATATCACAGAAAGAACTAAAACTCAGAATGTCTGAAGGAATAACTTGGAGTAAAAAAAAAAAAATGGGTCTGGATAAAATTATCATTCCTCTGGAGTCATATAAGATATCCACTATCCAGTCCCCTGGTTGGATAAAGATGAATTATAATAAAATACAGTATGACTGAGAAGGTAAGTATTACTGGGGAAGATGTCATTATGTAGGTGCTAATTCTCTTAAGAAGACTGGATGTTGTCACATGAGTTGTAATGTTTCAGTTAAACAATTATGTTTTAATTTTAAAAAGAAACATTTTGACAAGTTTCTAATTAGAAGGAATTCATCAATGGGTCAGAAGGTAAAGATAAATATGAAGCAAGACCAGGGTTTCTGCAAGTCATAAGTACAAAATTCTTTAGAATTTACCCTAAAAGTAAAGAAATAAAATATGACAGACAGGAGCGTAGGTCTGCTGATGAGAACCTGGAAGTGCTGGTGGACAGCAGAATGGAAGTGGATTTCATCTTTACAGCAGCAAAGGCAAAATGTATCCTGGGCTGCATCAGCAGAACTGCAGCCAGTGGGTCATGGGATGTTTTCTTCTCCCATTTTGCTTGGCACTTCTCAGTCCACACCCAGTATAGTGCACCCAGCTTAGTCTCCCCAGCTCAAGAGAGACACTGAAAAGTGGGAGAAGGTTCTACCAATGGCCTCTAACGTGATTAGAGGGTTGAAGATCTCTGCTTATGAAGAAAGACTGAAGGAATTGTGTTTGTCCAGCCACAAGACAAGAAGGTTCAGGGGTATCTAATTACAATTTTCCACTACCCAAAGGGTAGTTACAAAGAAGATGGAGGTATTCTTTTCACACAGATGCGTGATGAATGGACAGGGTGCAACAGGCTCAAGTTGCCTCAGGAGGATCTTCAGCATAAGAAAAAGTAAATGTCAGAGTGGGTTTCCCAAAGAAGTGGCAGAACTCGGCTTCAAGTATTCAACACTGGGTTTGATAGGGTCCTTAGATAACTTAATCCACTCACAGCAGAAGGTTGGACCAGGTATCTCCAGGGCTCCTAGGCTTTTCCATGATACTATTCTGATGAGAGCAGCCAATCCAACCACTTCCTCAAGAACCACAAAAGGATAGAAGGGCCCTGAAGGACAGAGAAGAGGCCTGATCAGCAGTGACAAATGCCTCTCAGGTGTCAAAAAGGGGCGTGAACTAACTTTCCAAGTTCACAACAAATCAGCCCATGTAAAAACAGAAGTCATCATAATGAAAACAAGAGGAGCATAAGGAAAGAAGTGAGGTTGATGCAGATTAAGAGTGGGCTGGATGTTGTATACATTCAAACCCCAAATTAAATAGACAATTCATGTCAATTTTTAATAAGAACAGGGACATTAAGAAGCATTGGTGAATGTAATAGGTGAGAAAGATTATTTTGAGATTTATTGAAATAAAACACAGAAGTAAAGTCAAGATGACTGAAGGCAACAGGAATGGAAACAATCTCCTCTAAGGCAGAAGCATGAGCAGGAAGGTAGAGTTAAAGATTCTCCCATCAAGGAAACAAACTGAACAAATGGGCACATAAAATTGCAGTTGCATTAGAGAGAAATTTTAATCCATCCATTAAAGATTGGTAGCACTTTCAGATTTGAGAACACGAAGTGTAATAGCTGTCATTAAGAAAGGGAGAAATGACAAGCAAGGCAGAAACAGATATGTTGTCTGACAAGAGTGGTTTGCAAAGCTTTAGAACAAATTATGAAATAATGAACCATTAAAGACGAGGGGAAAGCGTGGGTTCAATCAAAGGCAAACTGAAGTGAGAAGAATTTGGTTTACTCAAGGATGGAATTAATAAAATAGGGAGATATGTGATTGTGTGTCAGTCAGGGTGTGTGGCTTATAGTCAGAAGAAGTTGGGAGGACACCCTTTGGAGAAGGATAACAACTCCATGGTGCCATCACTCATCCCAGGCACCATCAAGGCAATGCTGCAATAGAAATGGATGCTATGAATGTTAACTGGGCAAGGTGTTTCCAGAAGATTGAGGAAGGGAGCAATGCCAATGTACAGTTTTGTGTTAATCCAGTGGTATAGATTAGTTCAAGACAGAAATGGTCCAGAAAACAAGTAGAAAGCTCCTGTTTTATAAAAGAAGTCTAGAAGAGTTTGCCTTGTTCAACTTCAGATAAATAAAAGCTGAGAAAAAAATCTAATTGTTATCTGAACTAGATTAGAGTGGGTAAACAGCAAATTCAGTAAGTGATGTAAGCTAACAGAATAAACTGATATAGAGAAAATGACTATAAACTGTCTGTGAGAAAATTTAGACCAGAAATTAAAGACTTCTGACAATGAGTGTGAAGCTTTGCAACAGCCTTTCCAAAAAAACAGAGAAGGGTTCATAGGTACAAAACTTCACGTCATCTCATTCCAACCCTGTGCTCGGTATTTGGACGATGTAACTTATAAAGAAATTTAGACATTTCATTTACAGTCTTAAAAGTACAAACTGGTCATTTGTACCAGTTGGTCTGGTGAATGGCTGTCTTATTTCAGCTAGTTAGCTAGTTTCAGGCTAATTGAATTTCCTGATTTTAATACTGAAGAGTATAACGTTGCTGTGCTTTCTTCTGTCTTACCAAAGAAACATAGTGTATCTTATTAAGTCAATTCTGTAGATGAACTACAATCTGGTTGATTTTTTTATCTTCCCTCTCATGGGTGGAGTTGAACAGATCTCTTTAGTGTCTTGTACCAAAGGGCACATTTTCTTATGGTTCTTCCTTAAATCCTTTGCAATATTCCAATGTTTCAAAGAAATGAAAAGCTGGAGCAGAATATCAATAGTGAAACCATATGCAGAAATTACTGCACTCTGTTTCCTCTCAGTAGTCATCACTCATGGGTGAGTTGAGCACCTTTGTTCACTTTATTTGCCATACTACAACACATGCAGTTTATAACAATTCTTCAGTTTTATTACACTCGGTGAAACACTTATTCTGGAGTTGAGGTCTGGGAAACTCTTTAATAGATTGCAGTTATCCAGTACATTAGTGTGCCCTCCTCCCTTCCCTCTATAAAACCTCCCCCAAAGAGTCACTTGTTTTTTCTCTATGCAGAAGAAGAAGCACCAGAATCTTGCTTCCCATGATCTGAAACCAGATTGTGCTGAACTTATCTATCAGTTGAGTATGGTTCATGTCAGAAAGATGTTTGCCTCAATTACCCTTTGGTATCAGCAGACCTTTTCAGGAGTACAGGGCATGCAAGCCCATGTTGCTGGTCTGAGAGGCAAAATCATTGATTCAGATTGCAGCTCTGCACCTGATGCTACACCCCCTTTTTGTGTCCTTTTGCAACCCTGCAATTTCTCCAAACTCTGAATGCTCTTGGCTATGCTTAAGTGGAGTGGGAAATTTTTGTAAAAAAAGCCCCAATGTTTCATAGAGTGAGAAAACATCCTCCATTCCCACACAGACCTCAAGCTTGCCCCAAGACTTCAGGAACAGCCTGAAACTAAGAAGCATGGTCATCCTGTTTTTGTTCATGTCATGGCCCTCTTGCATGCAGGAAAGGAAGGAGAGAACAGGGGAGCCTTTGTGGAGCAAGGGCAACACATGGTACCTGCCCAAGAGACTCCAAATTGATGGCTGGCATGGGCTGCCCTTCTCCTTCCCCACCTCAGTTGTCCTCTGGCTTGGGATTCACATCTGCAAGCCCTCGTGGGTATCGTTGTATATGAAGCACTCTTTCCCCTTCTGTGGGTAGAAAAACAAATTGTCTTTTCCACTGACAGCCTGCGGTTTCTCATTCACAAAGAATTTTTTTTCCTCACATCTAGGAGGCTCGCTTGTAAATAGTTTTATCAAATGACTAATTTAAGGTACCTGTGGTTTATCTCTGTGAGCTTTCTTCATCACTTGGAAAGTGCTGCTAGTTATTCCTTAATCGCTATACAGGAACAGAGAAAACATTTACACTGACATGACAAAATTTGTCTAGGAGACGTCAGTGGGTTCTTCGCATGTGGTTAGGGACAATGTGCTGGGCTGGCACAAACCACTTCATCTTTCAAGCTATGAGGGAGAAAACAGGAAATAATTGATGATGCTTTATTAACGATGGACTTGGGCTACAAGCTTCACCTAAGACAATAAAACCATCATGGTATATTCTGCTGTTAACTACTGCTCATTGAATCTTTAGGAGAAACAAGCAAACAAAACCCCTCTCTGCACCATGGCTACTTCAAGGAATTTGTTTCCTTCTCATCAGCTAGGTTGAAAGTATGGCTGAACAAGCAGCACTGGGAGAAAGTGGAAGGAAAAGTATCTATCAGTTAACATGAAAAAGTGATGCATGCTAATGATCCCAAACTCTGTTATGTCAAGTGTGAAGGTCTTTTTGAGGTCTTAAATGGAAGAAAAATATGATAATTGATTAAAGGGCAGTTTGAAAAGCAAAACCTGTCCACACCTCAATATATTAGTATCTATAGCACCTACATACATCTCTAGTACCTATATAGAACCTCATTCATAATCTCTGTTCGAGTTCCATTCTTTTCTCTGCAACTCCAGCTGCTAGAAACTTTACTTTGTGCTGTCTTTAAGTAGATTTTTTTAATGTGCAAAATACAGCAACATGCTGAAGTTACAGATAAGAGCCAAACACCCCCCAGGCTCCCTACTGACCCACCATCACTGCTCTTCTACACTCTTCTTCCTCTGATTCCCTCTACCTCTATACATCCTCTTTCACTAAACCATATTAAATTTAGATTTTCTCAGGTTTCTACCTCTGATTATTCAAAAATCAGGAAACCACAATCAGATAGCTGATATTACTTAAACATCTTAACATGGCATGTTCTTCTGCTGCTATGCCAGTTTGCTGACACAGAAAACTGGTTTTCCCCCACCAGAAGCCAACACATCTCTGAAAAGGGCATCATAACTTAGGGTGAGAATGGAAGGCACTTTGAGGCCATCCAGAGTCAATGGCCAAGGATAAGGGAGATCTGTGTGACCCTTTTATGGGCCACACACGAAAAACCTCTCTGGCAATGCTCATGCTGCAAGGAGAGGAGCAGGAGCAAGATAGGATTGGGTTGGTTTCCACCCCCAGGGCCTTGGACCAAAAGCCTCAGTATCACTTGCAAGGGACCTGCAACCTTCAGAAATAATTTACCAAAAGTGAAGCATCTGTGACTTTTCATCTGTCTTAATTCTATTTTAAAATTCATTCAACCCTTTCCTCTTGGAGGATTTGACATTTGCCTGCAGCTTGTCATTCACCTCACACAAACATTTGTGGCTGGACAGTTGCTCCTAGTTCTCCTTTCTACTATGGACACAAAGCCCCTTGCCCTTCAGCTGTGGCTCCATTCAGCTCTGTAACACTTTACCCCGACCAGGAATGATGCAATGGTCCTTCAAAGTCAGCCTTCTGTGGCTTCTATCAGAGAATTTTCAAGATCCAATGATATAAAACCCTGCACAGCCTGGTCTGACCTCCTGGTGTGCCCTGATTTGAGCAGGAGGTCAGACCAGAAGCCTCCGGAGGCCCTAGTCAGCCTCACTTACCCTGTGGACGCTGTGGCTTTCTAATCATTGCTGCCTTTCAAAGATGCATTTCCCTCCAACCAAAGGGCTGAAAAAATGTTATCCATAATGTTTGCAATTCAAACCTACTCCTCATATGTCACCAGCATCTTTACTCCACAATAGTCTCCACCTTCACTCAATGGTATTATAATTCCATTACCTTCCTTTTCCCTCTGGCAATGCTCCTCGTAGACCTACTAACTGCCTTTACATTTCCAAATCTCTCTTCCAGTAGAGCCAACAGAATATTAATGTCAATCCAAATACTTATTTTTAAATGAAAACTGAATTAAGGTAAAACCGTTCTCTACACTTGTTCTTGGAGAGTGAGTTTTCTACAGCTCAGCAGCTCCTAGTAGTTTTTAGGAGGTGATACCCCAGTGGCAGTCATTATTTGCAATATGAAGAAGCTTGGCTAGAGATGGGATACACTCTAAGGTGACCACTGCAATGGTAAGTCCTGCTGTAACACTTCCATTCCTGTAACAGCACTGCCTGCCCAGGCACCCCTTCTCTTCAGAGTCCCATGATTGCTGCTGGGAAAGATGACTCAAGCAGTACCTGGCTACAGGGGGCTATTTGGGAAGCATCTTAATAATAACTAGATCAAAAGTCTGCATGTTTCCCCTTTGGCCATGCATCTTTGCAGTAAAGAGCCTGCTACTGCAGTCTTTAGAAACCGGCCCATGTTGCACAAAGAAACAGGGATGAAACGGCCACATCCAACGTAAGTTATATCATTGTCCAAATCCCATTCTTATTTCCAAGTTTTAGGAAAAAGTCTTCCAACCTAATCTTCTAATTCTTCTAATCCTTTCTGAGGGAGGTAATCCCAATGTTTGTCAGAAGTTTAGGTTGGATATTAGAAAAAATTTCTTCTCCAAATAGGGTTATCAAGCACTGTAACAGGTTGCCCAGGGAAGTGGTTGAGTTGTCATCCCTGGAGGTATTTAAAAGACTTGTAGTTGTGGCACTTGGGGTCATGGTTTAGTGATGGACTTGGCAGTGCTGAGTTAATGGTTGGACTCAGTGATCTGAAAGGTCTTTTCCAACCTAAATTATTCTATGATGTTGTAATTCCATGAATCTATGACTACATTATAACACCACCTCAGGACTCTGGCTGAGATCAGGAATTTGCTGTAGGTGGTTAAGGTTACAGCAGAAATTACTTATTAAGTGATAATCTCTGGTCTGAATATTTTGCACTTCAGAGAAAAAAAAAAAAACACTTCAGGGAAAGCAGAAAACTGTCTGCTTGTCTATGATGGAAATTGTTGTCTTTGCTGACTGTTCCTGTATTATTTACATAACACCAAAATTACACGTGCAGCTGCTACTTTCCACTAGATCAGTGTTTTTCAAGAAATCATGATCTAGTGACAATTTTAATACACAGACAAGTTTTTCATGCTTGCTTTTGCAGTAACAGTCATAAAATACCTTTTTATTCCGTGTACTAAGAATCACTGCTTCAAAAAGACCAAAACACTGTGATAAGACAAGCCACATTAAGCAAAAGTGACAACAAATAACACTACATCTGCGTTAATTTCCTTCTAAGGATTTCTGTATGCTAAGCAAAGATAAATTACCTTGGGCTATAAATTGATAGACAATTTTCCCATTTGCCAAAGGAGAACAGTACTTTAATAAAGGAACTTGTCTATGGTCAGAATTCTGTAGTAAAACTATAGACTGAATTCATAGCTGGTTTATAAACCTAGTCTTTGGCTATATGCCCATGTTTCTTCCCCTTCATTTTCAATTTCAATTCTATGTTTGTGGGAATTGAATTTAAATAATTCAGTCTTTCTAATCCAACTCTTTCTAATCTCAGTTTCTGTCCAAGGAAACTACCTATGAAATATGCTCTAACACTTTCTCCGTCAACTGAAGTCAGAAGTAAACTGAGACCGACATGAGTCTTGTTTTCGAAGAGTGACACCTAGAGTCTCATCAGTAGAATTAAAATGTGCTCCTTCGCTTGTCCAGTTTTAAAAAGCAAGAAACTTTCTTCCGTACTTATGACTTTGACTTGTCTGTTAAAGGTCTTTAATAGGAATTATTTTCCTATGTTCTTGCGAAGATGCAACACAGTATTTATTGCTGGTAGCCTGCATATGGCATGTGTCACTTATCGCAAGAATTTTATTTTGCAGATGCTATTTTTGCCTTTCATTCAGGAGTGTTTAATTGGTTTGGAAATGTGATTTTCATTACTGCATGAAGGGATGCATCATGTCCAGAAGTGCTCTCATTTTATAGACAAGGCGACTAAGAGTGGAAAGTGTCCTAAGCCGTATGGAAAATGAGGGCTAAAATACGCAAGTCTTGAGCTTTTATGTCATAAAATAACTTGATTTCTTTGTCAGATGAGTGGAGGCAACTGGCCTGAGCCTTGCTGCAGCCTGACCTCAAACCCTGCTGCAGGAGGTCTGCTGATTGCCCATACTCACTGCAGGGCTGACCTCCATGCATGCAGCACAGTGGCGAAGTTGTTACTTGCCCTTTTCAAAGTTCATCTGTCTCTTCGTGTGTCACCCACTGACTGGATGTGGTAGCTCAGCAAAATTTCCACAAGAAAAATCTTTGGCAACCTAAATCACTGGAAACCATTCCCCATGGACCCTCTCAATTAAATGTGGCAGTTTTTCCTGTTTGCAGGAGTCACTGGCTCTCTTCTGTGACAGAGAAGGAGCAGTGCCTTCAGCCATAGGGGCCCCCAGATCCCAGCTACTGCTCACTGACAGTGGCAATGACTGGACAGTGATGTCTGATGAAGGCTGGTGAAACCATACCCATGGTAAATTTTCTCTCCCATACACCAAAGTTTGGACAAAAACCATTAAAACCAAGAGCAGATCTAAACTTCACAAATAAATGGGTGAGTTGTGTGAATAAATCCATGAAAAAGGACATTGTGTTGATTGAAAATTAAATTACATGCTCAAAAAAGACCATGACATTAAATGTATAACCTTTATCACTGTCTATCTAATTAACCATTTTGTTTTCAATCAAAAAAAATTATTTTGTGTAGCAATCTCCTTCTATTAGTTAGACATTTACCCTGACATTTGCAAGCTGATGTTGAATATTGACTCCACAGGACAGTGGGACCACAATGTAGTTGTTTGTCTGCAGGACAAACATTTGAAATCATGGAGTTATGCTCTTATGGGTGAGCAAGTGAATATACACTCAGGCAGCCATACCTTCCTTTCCCGGGGTTCCCCTGCTGCCCAGCTCACCATGGAACAACCATCACACCATGGGAAACATTCAGGCTCCTGCTCCAGCCATGTGTGGCCAGGATGGGCCCTTCACTTTAGGGCAGTGGTGTCTTGTATGTGCCAAGGCCTGTCTTGGCAATCTCCTGTTAATTAAAGCACTGGGCCAGCTTTTTCTGTTTCTTCTCCCTGAATGTGCTATTTTGGCAAAAATCGGCTTCATGAATTCTAGAAGAATGAGTCAGAAATGTGTTTTGGTAAGATGAGACCTCCTAGGTCTCATCTTACTGTGTAAAGGAGAGAATTTCAAATCACCAAAAAAAAGGAAATACAATAAGATCTAAATAATTTGGAAATGATTCCTCAGAGCCAGGAATGTTATGTTCAGACTTTTGTTTATAGTATAGTTTGTTCAAATAAAATACAGTTGCCTGGTAAGGTACTGCAACAAAACTTAGTGTGCCATATACTGCAACTCCCTCTAGTAATAAAATACAAATAATGAAACAATATAACATCTTATAAAACAGATGAGTAAATCTGTGTCTCACTGCTAAACATACAAGGCATTCCGTTGGAGCTGGTATTTTTATCTCCTCACCTGTGCCTTTTATATATTAGTCTGTGTATGTTGTGGATTGGCAGGTCCCTCTAAAATTTAAAAATCACTGGTAGGGCAGGACATTACGTTTGTTGTCTCAGGGAGTAAGAACATATATGCATAAGAACATTTTTGTTAGGCATCTCTATTATCCTTCAAAAGGAAAAGGTTTAAATTTTTAGCACCAAGGAACAATTTTAGTAGATTATATGTTACTCTTTGGTTGAGTTCCTCTATCTTTTTTCTTTTAATTGTGGGGGGTTTGTGAATTATTTACTGACTAGCTTTTATAGGACAGTTTACAACTGAATTTATCTGACAAAATATTCTTGCTCTTCTCTTCTACTTCTGCCATGGGCACCTGGCAGTCTATTCCCAAGCTCTGTCCTTTTAAGTCAGTGTCTGAGGAACATGGAGATCAAAGAGGATGTGAAAATCATATAGCTAAAAAAAATACTAACTCTGCAAAGAGATTTCAGTCACTATCTGACTCGTTATTTGAGGTGTAACATTGGTTTATTCATGCATCCTATTTCCTTTTGTCTGCATAACTGATTTCCCATCTTCAGAAGAGCAACAACCAATGGAATTTACCTGAGAATTGTCTATATCAGAGATTGCATGATGTTTTCCTCCTTTTAGAGTTCTTTGAGTCAGCCCTTTTTTTTATCAGACCTGTGGGATACACATAATCAGGCAAAAACATAGTAAAAGAAGAAAATGTTCAACAAACAGAAACTAGCACATATGTACATTTCTTTATATAAGTGTTAGACCAAACCACCTCCAGTGTTTATCCCAGTGCATTAACAGGTGCATCTAGTCAGGTTCCCTGAACTGAGATATTTAATATGTGATGACTGAAATCAACACAGAGACATCAAGAGGCCCCTGCAAAAGATGTGCAGAAGTGCCACGGCACTGACTGCTGAACTCTGGAATACACTGAGCACATGAAGTGCACACTGTTTTTGCTTGTCCCAGTACCGCAGTCAGTCAGAAAGCATTTCCANGCACTGACTGCTGAACTCTGGAATACACTGAGCACATGAAGTGCACACTGTTTTTGCTTGTCCCAGTACCGCAGTCAGTCAGAAAGCATTTCCAAAGAGCACCCACCATTGTACTTTGTCCTATATTTCAACATGTAACTAATATGATTCTTTGACGTTAAAGTAACCTGAAGCAGTTTATGAGGCATCAGAAAGGACAAGTCACACACGGTTTGCAGACAAGGAGAGGTGAGGTGGGGTTGCAAGGAACTGCTAGAATACAGGCTGGCGCCAGAAGCAGGTCATAAGCTTGATTTACTCACAGCTTTCCCCTTTCTCCCCTCCACAACGCTGGGCAGTGATTTGCCAGTTTAAATAAGAGATGATGTTCTTCTCTTCCTAAACCCTCACCAGCCACTAACAACTCACGTGGATAAAAATCAACAGCCCTTTGGCAGCAGTGGTGGCCCTTTCAGGAGTTAGGAGTGGGAATAGCTAGGCTGTCTCCTACTGCTCTAGCTACCACAGGTGCGTCAACCACAGAGAGTTTCTGAATGGTCCCTGAAGGAATGAAAATGAAGGAGTTCTGATCATAGCCCAGTTAGGGAGCACATTTAATTGGACCTTGGAATCAAAAGACCACCTGTCAGAAATCAGCCAACACCCCTTGGCTGCAGAAGGCCACAATGCAGAAGGGGAACTGGCTCAGGTTTGTTGATGTCAGCACACTGACATCAACGCTCCTTAAATAATAGAACTATGAGATTCGAAATTTTTCAGAATCTCAGCCCCATGGAAGTGCCAAACATACAGATTTGGGAATATGTTCATAAGCCTGGTAAATATTAAAAAATGTGAGAAAATTAGAAATCCATCTTCATTCTGTACTATATGAGAGACATTTTGCAAACCACTACCATCAGCTTCCATAAATCTCTCTTAAAACTTTTTACAATCCTAGTCAAACCAATCCACTTATTGTGTTTTTTGCATGTCTGATCTCATGTAGATCATGTGACATCTGAAGGCCATGCACGAAAACTCAACCAAAGTTTTTACATTAATTGGTGTATGTTTATTAGGGAACAATTATTATCTTAAATTAATAATAAAGATAAGCAGTATGTAATTATTTTTCTTATTTTTATATAGAATGGCTTGGGTATACTGTTATATATCTACAACAAAAAAACCCAAAAGAAATTTAGCTTAGGGGAGGGATTTTCAAAACTGTTCCTCATTTATTTGAACTGTATTCACGCAGGGTGACAAAAGGCATGCCTAGATCATGCCCATGGCACGTCTAGATCATGCCCATGGCACATGGGACATTGTGTCTGATCCTTAGGGTAGCAGATTCTAACTTAAGCTGGCGTGATGTGTTCGGGCGCTGCCTGTGTGGCAGCTGGTAGGCAGGCAGGCAGGATGAGAAGGACAGCAGCATGCTGTAGCTGCTCCAGAGGCAGAGCAGGCATAGCTGCTATGCCAGGCTAACTGTGAAAATTCATGAAAATCCCTCTTTATGCTGCTGTGTTACAGAGAATCTCCTTCCATGGAACGCAGTTACTGACAGACACATTACACGTCTGACTCTTGATTCATTTTCAGGCCTTTTGGGTAAGGATCTGTTTTTAGCACAGCAGCAGCATGTTGTCTGTCACCTCCTCATTCTTCATACGATGGTTTGTATGTAGGCCTGAATCCAGGGAAGGAGAATGTCCAGCTCATGTATGGCCTTGTAGATTCCCTTATCTCCGAGCTGTTGAGAAGATAAAGGCATTAGAAAAGAAACTACCTACAGCCCTGGAACAGCACAGAGGGAGCCAGTGCCTCCTGTTCTTACCTTAAAAACCATTCTCCTTAATTTTTTGACTGCAGACGTTAACCTTGTGGATGGAGCACATGGAAGCTGAAGGATGAAAAGAAATCCAAAGATGCTGATGTAAAGAAATAGTGATGAAGAAGAATCAAACCCACAGTGTGGCACTATAGGGCTACCAGTAAAATGTGTGAACTCAGCATCGTTTCCACTTCTCCCTCTACTTCAAATGTATTCTTTTAACTGCATGCTTCCTGCCAAGTTGAGTTCACAGCACAAAAAATTGGTAATATGAGCTCCGTGGATTTTGAAAGAGGAAGATACATTCTTCCAGGGGAAAAAACATGGAAAAACGAGGTGTTTTCCAATCTACAAACAAGGACAACACGTTTGAAAAAGAAAAAGGCAAAGGTCTTCAACTCATATGGAAGGAGATGACTCCACTGAAATGGATGATCAGACCTTTCTTTCTCACACACAGTACTTTAAAAAGGAGCACAGACATTTTCAAGGTACCTTTTGTGCTTCCTAAAGGCACGTCACATGATGAAAGTGAAAATAAAAGCAAACATTTTAAAAAATGTAAATAGAAGTAAATTTTTTAAAATCTTCTAACCAGGACAGTTCTTTCTGACTTGGTGTTGTTTTTTTTTTCTTGATTATTTTTTTTTAAAGTCTGCTTGTACGATGCAGATTTCCACAAAAAAAAAAAAGATTGGTAGCAAAACTGACCTTAAATGACTATGCTGGCTTTAGTGGTAATACAGATTACAAACTCTATTCTTCCTGCATAAACAGGTAAATAAGTGAACTAGCAAGTTAGCTTAACTACTGCAAACAATACTCAATATCTGTTCAAGGCCTACAACAATGAAAGAGAAATGATTTAAGATACTGCAGGGAACATATTGTCTTTCTACACTCCACCCAAACATGAGAAAACACTTCCATAATCCACTACTGATGTAGTCACAGAAGTCTGACCTCCAAAGCAACTTCATACTGTTCTCAGCAATGCTGAGTAGGGCACTTGAGCCAAGAGGTTAGTGATGCTACAGGTGGATACTCCCAGTATCCAAGGAAAAATGCCTGTTCCCTTTGCCATGTAGTCTTACACCAAATGAAAACGTCTGATTTCACTGCAGAAAATGGGTTCAGAGATTTTAAAGTCTATGTATTGAACTAGGGCCCCTGTATCACTGGAAAATACTAAAGCTTCTTTGTCCGGACAAAATGTCTAGCAGGGTAAGAATCATAACATTGTAGTATAAAGTATTTGAAAGTGGTTTGGAGACAAATATTGTTAAGATATTTAAATAGCATGCATGTCTCTAGCTGGCTGAATTACAGCCTGAGTTTGTGAGAGTATAGGGTGGATATATATATACAAAGGTATCACTGTTATGCTTAATTATGTAGAGAACTTTATTCTTGAAAGGTAACAAATTCATTACGTAAGTATGTTGTCGTGTTGGAAATCCCTTCAGATAAAAATCTTATAACTCAACTACATGATAACCATTAAAAAGCTTATGTAGGTGGGTGAATGAGTGCTAATTTATTGAGGAATAATATGATGGAGAAATCTCAAGCTTGGTATTAGCAAAGGATCTAGTACTTTAATTCCATTCACAGTTTCTATTATTCTTTCACATGTTTTTTTTTATTGTTGGGTTTAAATTAATATAAATTAATACAAAGAATTCAGGTGTTAGTTTCCAGAAATGAGATATCTCCTAGAAAATCAAGGCAAGCCATCATTTCTCAAAGACCTACTGCTTTTCTACTACCAGGGGAAGACTTATCTCTCCTACCAGCACTTTCTATGATTCAGAAACATAAGTTGTTATGTTTAGACTTGTGTTGGGTAAAACACTGGCACTAATTATGAAAAAGAACACAAGAACTCTGAGAAATCTGCATCATTTTATCTCCATACAGCACAGAAACAAACGTATTACTAAGCTGTCCAGCAAGCTACAGTCATTGGCGGTATTTTAGAATAACTGATATTCTGAATTCAGTCACAGTTGACAGTCTAAATTCCTCAGTGTGTACTGGCCCTTGCATGGAGTGTAATTGCTTTTCCAGACAAGAATGAAATCTCTTTAAGTATATTATAGCATCTGGAATTATATTATATTATAGTATTCTGGAGTTATAGTACATTATCCGGAATTTTGACAGACACAGATAAGCACAGCAGTATGATAAATGCTGTGAATAATGGCTGTAAATCGTAACTGTTTAGCATGGTTTTAAATGTAGAACCTGAAAACTGGTAAAGTTTTCTACCATTGGGATTTGAATCTTTTTACGTTATACAAATATCCCAGTTGGCTTCTGAGTTACAACTCTGCAAAGAGATCTCTGAAGCTGTTTATTCTTGCATAGCAAATATTTGTGTGAGCATAGAATCAATATCCTTTTCTTTCATGCTACCATACAATTCAGATTAGACAAAGTTTAAATTCTTTTAATTCATAAACTTCACTAATTCATTGACTTCTCATCCTGGTCTCACTTTTTAAAATCACTATATACATTTGCCTGGATATCCATGGCTATATTTCACCCTAAGTCATGCTGCACTTTTTGGGACACTGTGACTTGTGAAGATTACAGGTTTAGGGAATTAAAAAAACATCCATAGGATATATAAGTTGAAGACACACTCTGTTGTTATTGGTCTACCATTAAAAATAAGATGAGAAATGATCGACAAGTATTGGTGTCATCTTAGCATCCTACCTAGTATGTGTATTTGTGTAGGCAAAAGTGTCTTTTAACTGCACCTGGTCCATTCTGGGGACATTTTGCCAGTGGGCAGCATCACTTCCTGAAAACCTGCTCCAACTCTGGGCACAGGGGAACTGCTCCAATGTGCTTCCTAATTGTGGTTCCTGCTTACTCATGAGAGTAAGTTCTTTCACCAGTTCTTTCAAAATTCAGTGTGGAGGAGAAGAGAGGACATATGAGTAAAGGCTGCACACTTCCAGTGAGTACGCTGTTGAAGAAGGAAAACATCACCAGTGTTACATCACGGAAACTTGAGGAGCCACATCTCTCTCTGTGATCACCCTTCCTCTTTGCAGCTTTGGTGATGAGAGGGGAGCACAAGGTGATATAATCAGTAGGGAAATGGCTTTCCTCCATGGGATCTCCACCACCTTGACCACTCCCCACAGGCTCACTCTGGGAAGAAATGAGCAGTGTTAAACTTCCCTGGCCCAGTGGGGAAGCCCTCGTGAATTTGGGCCCCCTGTGGTGTGGGACACACCATGACTGAATCACCTATCTGCTGAAAAACTGAGAGGGAGCCCTTCTCTAACTTTTCAGATGGACAAAGTTAGTTTAGCTCTCTGGAATATACTCACACAGGCATCCATGTTCACTTGCAGGACCTGGAAGGCACTAATAATGTTCAGCTTGTCTCTTCCTACCTCAAGACGACTGAAAACGTTTTTCACGTAGAAGGAGAGGAGCTGATCTCGAACACTGCAGTTTGTCTGAAAACAAATCAAGTGATGAGTTTCCAAATGAAAACCTCACAAGTCAACTTCAGCTGAAAATTTCAGCCTCACAGAAATACGCATGTTTGGAAAGCGTGCAATGAATAAAACCATTTTTATGTACTGTAGTATCCCCTTGTCCTGCTTCCTTTTTGAGCTACAACTAGCTCAATCTAGTTGTAGTTTCTGAAAGAAAGACAGGAAGGTGTTGTGCTGGCAGGCACAGAAGTATTGGTATGACCAACCATGAACAGAAATGACAGCAACAAATGTACTTAACACACAAAGAAAAAATGGGAGATGAATTGAGAAGTTAAGTCAGACCATCTTGTTCAAATTGTAGGAGTCATTGTGGGTATCATCATTCCATTCCTCCGCATCATGTCCAATGCCATTTGATATGCTGTAGGGTATCCTGCCCACCCCCAACTGCTACTCCAGAAGAGACCAGTCATCCTGTCAACCCCGTGTCACACCTGCCTGGCCCAGCGGTTCTCTTGGGCATCCAAAGTTAATTCAAATTGATACGTGCCCTATTTTTTCGGCAATAGGACCAAGTATCAGGTGTGAAATTCCCATTGGAAGGGTAATGCAACTGCATATTACACCACCCAAATGCAGATGTCCCACATGTAGGTCCCACAGCCAAGTGAGGAGCCTTCACTCCCAAGGTAATCAGTGAAATCCAAGGGACACTGAAGACTAGTCGGTCTGTACTTAAGGATAAACTGACTCTGTTGGCCCTGCTGACTAGATCTCTGTACAAAGAAAACTAAAATATCTCATACACTTGTAGTCACCTACAATTAGACACCCCAAAGTTTGTTTCTCACTCCCTTGCTGAGTCTTCCTGGGAACTCTGATCTCTCTCTTCCAGTGCACCTGCAGAGATCTAAGCTCAAAGCAGCTCCTTGAGTGTCCTGACTCTCTGCAGCATCCCTGGGCTATCCATGGTACTGCATGCCCTCAAAAGAAAGTGCTTCAGCTGCCGGGACAGTGGCTGCAGCCCTGGCCCTCATGTGAATGGGCTAGTGCTTGAGAGCATTGCTGGGGAGGCTGGTGTGCAGCCAGGGGCTCACAGGAGGAGCAAATGCTACCATGAGCACACACTCCTACCTGACACGACAAATACTCTCACCCCAACTTCCTTGACAGAGCACCACTGCAACTACCTAGAAAGAAGTACCTCCAGATAGGCTTTCCAAATTCACCTCTTTCTCCCTGTACTGTGATCAACTGTCTCCTCATGTGAGAATATGTGGCATAGAAATAACATTCTTCCTCTAAGCAGAGGACTTCATTAAGCATATGGCTTTCATAAATGTCCATCTAATTACACACAAGCAATTTTTGCATCACCTGTAATTCCTTTTGATGACATATTCCTGTCTCTATTGATAAAAGGAAAATCAAAATAAGAAACTGGAAAACCAGTATAAATCTTACCATAAACAGCATTTTCATAGACTTTTTAAGCAGTCTTGTGGTCTTGATGAGATCCTTCTGTAAAATATAATGTGCTAGTATTAATTAACCTGAGCAGAAGAAAGGAGACAGAATTTCAAGTCTGGTTTGTACAAAACTTAGTAGTAATAACAATAATCTTCATCATCCTTCATCAGGATGAGGACTCAGTAAATCTGTGTTCCAATCCTAGCCTAGCTACAAACTTCTTCCATGGCAAACTCATCTAGCCTCTCTATGCATCTTCTATGCATCATTTTTTCTCAGCTTTACAAAAGAAGTAGCTACATTACCCTGTCTCTTAGGACTGTAGAGATCATTCAGCTTCTTAAAGTTTCCAGGAGTTCAGTAATGAAACTGGTAAAGAAGCATCTATAAATAAAATAAACTTTTTGACTGGTGGGATCAACTTACAGGAACAGATGATTTTAAACTAGTTGCCTTGATATACAGGTTCTCTGTCACCTGGGAGAGGAGTTCTTTTCGGCAGGTATGCTTTCCTGTAGGTGACTTTTTGCCTTCCACAGTGAAAAGACAAAGCAAAAATAAAAAATGCCCAGATCTGAAAATAGAACATATTTTCATCTTTGCTCCCAAATCTTCGTGCCTCTACAGTCACAGCAGCATATGTGACACAGCCAAACTCTTAGATGACAGAGGTTAACCTAATTTTGTTAACCCTCAAAGCAGCTTCTGCGCCAAGATGCTCACGTAGATAACCTATTGCTCATGTGGTGGCTGATCAGTGCTTTTGCTGTGCTTTTTTATACATCTTGCTCCACTTTCAATAAATTTGACCACAATCATCTATGACGTTTTTCTAAACGGTATCTCCATATTTACCAGCAGCAGGGTCAAGGTTTCCAAGAAAGAAGAACTTCCCTATCATGTGATAAGCCTTCTTTCATTTAAGTGGTGGTCAAGTGAGGAAAAGGTAGTTGAGTGTTAGTTTGGTTTCATAACAAAATATACCAAATGCGTGTTTTTGAGGTGGTTTTTTTTATTTTCCCACAAAACATTACGGCAGCACTTTTCTGAACGGTAATGGTCCAAAGAGAAAAAAAAAATCTTTGTTAATTTACTCTGAAAAGCATTAGAAAATCTCTTATCTATAAGGAAGCTGGACTGCACTGCCTTTTAAACTTCGTTGTTCAGTTTTTGAGAAGCGTTTTTTTCAGGGGCACTGCAGGTAATAGCAAGGGTGTTTGCTGCCTGTTTTAATGTCTGTAATTAACTTTTTGCCAGGGCAGGATTTGGCCCAGTAGGAACCAGTAGGCTGTTTAATGTGAAAGTGAGGGCTCCAGGGAGGGCTCTGTGAAAGGGCCAGAGCATCCCTGGCTATCAAGTCACTTTAAAAGCCCACTGAGAGACATAGGCACTGAGAAATAATCCCAGTGCAAGATCCCAGCATACCCATCACAGAGGTGGTAAAAGTAAAACCATAGAATCAGATGATCACTCTTCTACAGAGGTGCTAAACAGAGATTGGACAGTCTATGTCTCTGGCCTGTTTCCAAGATAGCCAAATGCTGAGGGATTCTCAGATATCACTCCAGACATGCAAGAACATCACTTCAAGGATAGACTTGGAAATCACAAAGTAACATCAGCAATGTGAGGCTGTTAAAGCCAGGGAGGATTGTAAGCCAAATGTCAAGATCCCAGAAACTGGCTGAGGTTTATACAAGAAGAGGAAGAAAGCAGGTTTTGGTCTAGCACAACAATACTTCCCTGATACCATTTTTTTGGAAGCAAAAACAAGCCCGTGAAATGTTCACCAAGGACAGAGTTTTTTACTCCTTTAATGTTTGAAGAGCAACACAGAAGGCCTTAAAGAGATCAGAGAAAATAGTTTCAACTGCAACTGAAATGACTCAAAGGGACCATGATTTGCCAGATCCAGTGGCAGAGCTGTATGTCCCTCTATGGCACCACCGGTGTGCCAGTGCCAGGGACATTGTCAGCTCTGAAAGGAAGAAGGGTGAGACAAGCTAGGTAATGAACTCACCCCAGCCTTGATCCCACTGACCATTTACACAAACAAGCATGCATGCATCCTCCAAGCCAAGCTTGACTCACATTCAGCTTCAAGGATCCCACCTGTAACAGCTCTGGGAAATGCATTTTTCCATAGAACCATCTACACATCATAGTAGCTTCACCAGCACTGAAGTTCTGATGGGGTCAATGGACAAAAAGAACCAACAAGGCGAAGAGAGATTAGACTTTTGGGAAGTGAAGTAGATGGAGACCTGAAGCTCTATGTGCATTTTAGTGCTTGTGTGAACTGTGGTCTGTATTTAAATTCTCTGAATGCCGGTAAGGCTTGCCAGGTGAGGTGCAGTAAACCTCAGCACACATGGTATATGGACAGAAGATTAGCCACTTACTCCTAATTTGTTCATAGAAGAGGATCTTGGGTGAAAACAGTAGAGTTAGAATGCAAAACTGTCTTGGGTTTCCAAAGGTGTGGTACTCCTCAGTCAACAGTTTTCATCTAAATGGAATAAATGGGTCATGTAAACAGTCTGTAATAGCTTTTCATAAGAAAATCAATAATTTTCAACATCTCTGAAACTTCTAATGTTGCTGAAAACCCTTGAGCCCACAAGTTTCATTTTGTCTCTTCTTTGAACTTGTACCACCATGCTCACGTGGCTGGAGCAGTGACACTTGCACTGGGCTCTAGACACCTCTGCACGTGAAACAGTACATATATTACTGAATTAGTAAACTTTTCCACTGAGTGGTGTAAAAGGATGCAATTGCATGGAGACCTTACTTAAAAAAATTAATAAATAAGAAGGAAATAGGGCTTTCCCATCTTTCCTTTCATAAAAGAATGGTGGCTAGTATTTAATAACCACAATTTTTGATATGCTGATTTAATTTCTAGTCAAAAAATAGCCAATATTCTTCAAATTTTTCATATGTTATTTGTTCAGAACAGAGATGGTCTTGTCTTTCTGGATCTCGTGTAGCATTTTGTACACTGTGTTTTACTGCCACGTAGGCACTCAGACATAGTTATGGTATAAATTATATAGAATACCAAAGAACCCATATTACTCAGTATTTTAAAGTTATAAGAAGCAGAAGAAGAAACAACTTCAGCAATGAAGACAGAAAATACCTCCAAAGCTTTGCATATGCAGTGGAACTGATGTATCCAGAGATAGTCTGAGACAATAGCAAAGCACATCACAAAGCAAGTTGGCTTCTAGACCTGGGCTGGAAACCACAGGAGTTCAAGGAGCCTGCCCCGGAGAAAATGGGTTCTCTCTCATATGGAAAATTTTAGATGTACAATATCAACAAGTAATTAAGGAACAATTCAATACTGATAACACAAGCAAAGTTCATGTGTTATGTTTACACAAAATCTGTAAAGCTTATAATCATGAGAATGAAAGAGAAAGAAAATAACTAAGAAAAAAGAATAAGAAAAATTAACAGAGCAGCCAGCTTATTAAATAAGAAAATCTTGCCTGATTTACCCTGACTAACAACTAAGTTTCAAAGAAGGCTATGATGACCTCTGCTCCACATGAGTGCATGAGGCCACCAGCTGAAGAAGATCCTTTCTTCACTGTCTTATTGTGAACCATGGAATTGTCTTGATCTACATGACTCCAGTAGATATTATTAATATTAAATTCTCTTGATTTATGTAGAACAAACAGATACATCTACCACTGCTGCAAAGTTCCATTAGTCCATTTAAAGTAACAATCATATCTGCTGGTTGTTTTGCAACTTAAACGGCTTTCTAATCTCCATACATAAAAAGCCCAGTCTAGTTTCTTACTTACGAATCTTCTCATTTTTCACATTTTATGTTTATTTCATTTCCTGTTAGTATAACTAGGACTAAATTAGTCGTGTACTTCTTATAAATGTTACTCATATTTGCTTAGCTGCTGTTAATGTTGTGCTGTCTCTTAAGACTATTCTCTACTATTTGTATTGTTCCCTCATCCTGTTTGATTCACTTTGGTCTTCTGAAAAAAAGAGGTCTACATGAAGAGCTGCAGTATTTGTCTTCAGAAATGTGATTTGATAAGTAAAATATAGGTTTAGCGAGATTTTACAAAAACTGAGCATGACAACACCACTGTTAGGACATAAGAAAATTGAGATACCATAGTGCCTCCATTGGAGAGAGAAGTTTGGATCAGAGAAGCTCCCAGTATTCAAAACTGATTCTGCAATTTTCTGAAAATGGTTGTAATGAATATAGGCATGTAGGTAAGCCTTCCATACCCACCAGTGTTTAACCTCTGTTTCTTGTAACCTTCTATTAGTATAATAGGAACTTTTGGACCTCCTATAGACTTTGTACAATTACTGAACTATTATAAGCCAATTTTTCAGACAAAGGTTCCTAAATTACCCATGCAAACTCAGCATATAGACACCTGACAATTCACTGCCAGCAGCTTCAATAGTCATAAAAGTCAGAGGAACAACAGAATAATGCAAACAGATGGTATTAGCAGCTCCAGCCTACATATTATACATACACTGCTCTGGTTAGGAAAAAAACCCCATATATATGGAACTGGGACACTGCAAAGAAAACTAAAAACTTTGAATGCCTAGGACTGGATGTCAGTCTGGTGCCTTTCCCATCCTTAAACACAAAATCCCTATGTTTGTTCTCATGACACACCTACATTACATAGTGCCTGTCTAGGTGCTCCTCAACTGCCTTTGCTGAGGAGCGACAAAGGTTTAGGTCAGAAGTGACCTCTGGAGGTCATCTTGTCCAACACTCCTATTCAAGAAGGGCCACCTACAGTTGTTTGCCTGGAAATATGTCCAGTCAGGATTTGAATACCTCCAAAGATAAGATTCCACAACTTCTCTGGTCAACCTGTGCCAATTTTTGGTCACCTTCACAGCAAAAAACTGTCTTACCATGTTCAGATGGATTTTCATGGATTTTAATTTGTGCCTTTTGCCTCTTGTCCTGTCACTGGGCACCACTGAGAGGAGATTGTCTCTCTTCTTTACTTTCCATTCTCAGGCATTTATGTACATTGGTAAGATCTCCCTGACTCTACCCCAAGTGGAATTTCTCACTGCCTCACCTCAGATAACAGATAGTCCAGTCCCTTATTTATCTCTGTGCTACTTCACCATCTAATATTTAATTATATATCTAAGGCACTTGGAATTTTTTCACTCTATGCCTTAGACAAGCTTCATAAAAATTTTAAGGTATTAAGTAAAGCAGAAATCAAATTCAAACCCAGATGAAGAAGACAAACCAAACCAACCCATACCAAAGCAAATAAAAAAACCAAAGCCAATTGCGTTTCTTCTGGGCATTTGCATTTCTTCGCACTTTATTAATAACAACTTTTGAGTAAGCTTCAAATGTGAGTTGGTGTAAAACATACTGTCTATCTGCTCTCATCCTCAAGAAAAAGCACAGACTGATTCAAGTGGTGGATCTCCCAGTGCTACTGGCCTGCTGTGTTGTTTCAGTTTGATGATAGGTGGCCAAAAATTGTCTGTCAAGCTACTTTTACTTCAGGCATCTGATAGGAAGGTTCAGTACATTCAGTTTTTTCAGAGGCAGATTACACAATATACTCAGAGTCCAGTTTGAAAACACCAAGATACTAAAATTTTGCCTCTCTGCACAGAAACAGACAACAGTTCAAGTTCTCTAAGCATTAGCACTTTTTATGGCCAGCAATTAACGGCTTTGAAAGAATGTGCAGCACTACCTGTATAATTCAAGATACTTTTCAAATGTCCAGTTATGTAGTTAAAAATTAGCCATCACTTCATGGCTAGACAAGGAGATGAATTTGACATAAAACCATTCTGTATATAGCTTTTACTATTGACATTCTTGTAGACTTATATTTGAGAAGAGAGATTATGAAAGAAACAGATATGAAAGTGTTTGAGCATGTTCACTTTGTTCCTATTAACCAGTCAAGTGATCTCACTTAGCTACAGTGATTCAGTCCCCAAACTCTTCAGAAAACATTCATCTGCCACCACCAAACTCACTCCCTGTACAGCAGTATTACTACAGAGTGTACAGATGTGTTCAGCAACAACAGACAGCTCAGCTTACCCAGTGTAGGCAGGTGGTTATTCCAAACTCCAATCTCCTGTGATGTACAGGATGTTCAAGAGTCTGTGACCTGCTTTCTCTTGTGATGTCGTCATGGCTTTATAAAAGGGTTGTACTAAAATTAGGAAAGGAAAAAGCCAACCACACAAAAATCTGGGCTCAGTTCTGGGGGAGGAGGATGTCCACAGCTGCTAGGCTGGTAGAAGTATGTCAGTTTGCATGGCACCACTCCTGTACTGGAAAGTTCTCTCTCCTTCTACCTTTGTGCACCATTTTCTGGTTTTCTCTCTCCTCATTATTTTTTTCCACCTTTCTTGCTTCTCTTTTCAATTTTGTTTAAAGGTTTTTTCCCTCTCTGTTCTTTTAACCCAGGACATCTCTGAGCATCATGGCAATGCCAACACAGGCTGCCCATGCAGCTCTATGAGCAACATCAACTGGGAGACTGTGAAGATACAGAAACTACAGTCTACATCCTGGAAAGATTTCTTGGTGTTGGAAAAGAACATTATTTAAGACATGAACTGAGCAGACTGTTCAGAGGCAATTGTCTCCTGTAAGAAAAAAATTATGAAATGTAATTTAAAAGAGTAATTTAATAGAATTTCTGGACAATGTTCAGATACTACAGTGATACGTTAGGACATACAGAGGTATAAGTAACCTAACCAGACATTGGTGAACAATACTGGCACTGAATCTTTCAGCTGACATGACAGGCAACAAATTGAACCATATTAAGAAAATCATTATAGTTGATCTTTATGGGAAAAAATAGTCTTTCCTCAAAAAAACACCAAACCAAACCAAAAACTATGCAGAAAAATGTTTGCTTGCAGTGTATTTCCATAGTTTCAGTAAAGAATTGAAGTCATCCATTTGGTTGGGAGCTAAAGCTTTTCTGTTCAGTGAAAGCTGAGTCTTAGCTTTAGCCTTCCAACTTTGAACACCAAAAAAACCTCCTGCACAGGAAAATGTGAAATACTTGCCAAGTCATCTCTCAGGACAGCTTTCTTACAAGTGAGTACCAAAATCCTGGATGCTGTTGGTCTGACTGCTGCAGAATGGCTGCAGCCTTGATTCTCCAATGGTAGCACCAAGAACAAAAGCAAGAGAAACAACAGTGCGGTAGGCAACAAAACGATTTTCCAGAGTATTTTTCCATTGGAAGTGCCATTCTGCTTCCAATGAACTTAAACCTTTTGGCAATAAATGTGTTTCCCTCTGTTATCTTTCCCTCATAAGCAGTCCTTGAGCTCTGAATAGTCTGTGGCCTTCAGTCAAAGATTGCTGCCATGGGGCCATCTCCCCAGCTTTCATTCAATAATGCCTTCATGTCTCCAGATTTCTCCACTTCCCACTATGTGTCTTCCTTCTTTGTAAAGTGGGGCTTTCAATGAATCTCATCAGTAGGGGCATTTTGGGGGGAAAATTTATTTATTTAGTTATCAGATATGGTCACATCACACTTTTTTCCTAGAAGTTATATAGGAGCCAAATAATGTTTTACTTATGAGAGATTCCAAAGCATGTTAAATGCTATGGCACAAGCCACTAGAGAAGTACCTGATGGTGCTGTAAAACCTGAGTTTCATGTTTGCAGTATTTATAAAATAGAGATTATATTGTAAAGACTCATAAAAGTAATAGAAAAATAAAATATCACAAAATATAACTAGAAAGAAAGAACAGATGCCAGAGATGTCAAAATATGCATTGAGATTCTCACTTCAGATCAGGAAAATTTTGAGGTTTTTTTACAATTAGAACAATGGGGAAACTTTAGGTTACCATCTAAAAGGCAGCATTGCTTATTATCTTTAGCCTATTTTTAGGGTTTACTTTTCACTTAATTTGTAGCACAATATGCAAAAACATGCACATTTGAAGTTATGTAAATGTTTTAAAAAACATCTTCTTTTAGAGCTTCCTAAACAAAACAGAAATATTCCATCTCTTAATATTTGTAGATTTAGTAAGGTTTTCAGGGAATTCTTATGTGCAAAACTACAAATAGAGACCTGAGCATTGAGTTCCCATATATGCAATAATTCCCATATATTCCCATATATGCAATAAATTTTGTAACTGTGATAGAAGTTTAAATCATCTAATATGCTTGTAGGAGTGAAGCAAAACTAATGAGTAAGTTCTTGATGTTCTCCATAAGAAAAGAGGTACTTTTAATTTTTTTTAAATATAGTTTCCTGTGAACAACCAATGGAAACCTTTTTTTCTTTACAATTTAATATCAGTACTGGGCTTTTCATTTTTTTGAATTTCCAGGAGAAAATCATACTTACGTAGAAAAGCAGCAAAAGTGTTAAAAAAAAATCCAGTAAAAAATACCCTTCAGTCTTATTTAAAGCTTCAGAGCTACCATTTCCTACAAAAAAAATTGTTTGCCATAATTTTTCTGATTATTTGTATTCTTGGATCACCAGAAAGAGGCTCATTCCATAGGGCACTGTGTGGGCTGGAAAAATCACATGGCAGCCTTAGTTTTAATTACTTTTTTCCCATCTCTAAGAAAAACAGTCAATTACTTGTACCCATTTTGGAAGAAGCTTTTATCAGTCTCCAAGTACACTCTTCAGGGGTTGTAAAAAGTTTCCTCAGATTTCCAGGTTTAGATTAGATTATTTGAAAGCAAATTTTTACACATGAGAACTCTTTTTCTTGAGAAAAAGCACTTTTGTAGCAGATTTCCCTTCATTCAGCCTAGCAACTCCATAAAAATCACATTTTTTGCCTTGATCTTCAGCCAACATGTTCCAAAACTCTCAGGCAAGCCCTGCAAAGTACCCCAGGTCTGAAATGTTTGCCCAAATCTCTGAATATACTAAGGTTTATTTTTACTAATCTGTCTCTTTGGAAAAGCAAACCTTTTATTTATCATATACTCTTGTAACCACAGAGCAAGGAACAGGAGATAATTTACCAATCTGCCACCTCTCTCATCTCAGTTCTGATAATGAGGTTACAGCATAAACCTAACCCTGCCAGTCAAAACTTCATACTGCAGGTCTAAGAAATTCTCCAGTTTACTTTTCAGAAGTGCAGAAAAAATGAGTTGCTCCTGTCTTCCTATTTTCAGAGAAACCTCACATGTTCACCTCACCTAAAAAACATTCTCTATTATTTATTCATTTCCAGTATCAATGGGTCACCAACAGAAAGTGAAGCCCATAATTGCAAGTACCAGTGGAAAACAGCTAAGAAATGAAAATCGAAATCCAACGCAGTTACATTCTTACTGCCAAAAGGTTTCCAAAGTAAAATGACATAAATCTGCTTGGTTTTACTTCTTTCACTTGCTAGTAGGTTGACCCATGAGCAACATAACAAACACCCTGAAGTCTATGCCTGGAATTTGTAACACCCAACAATAGACCACTAGAAGTTGGATGTCTGAGTCTGTGCTGATTACCCAGGGCTGATGGAGGGAACTAGGCTCTCAGAGAACACCTCCCCTCACCTGCCCAACCTCCTTGTTGGTGGCAGGGCTAAGAGACGGGCTCTATGAGAGCCCATGGGCAGCACCTCAGTATTTGCTATCTGGTTTTCTTGCATCAAAGCTGGGGCAGATGACAGATACAGGCTACCATCAAGATGAGGGAAATATGTAGTGTTTTGGCAATTTGCAGGATCAGAGTCCTGGTCACTGGTTTCTCTTCTGTTCCCAATATCTGCTCAGAAATCGCTGTCATGTAACAACTGAAGCATTGGCAGATACTAAAATGAGAGCATGATGAATATTTTGAGCAGCTCCCTGTTTAGGAGCTTTAATCTAAAATGTCAAGTTAAACCAGCTATTCCATGTGCAAGTAACTGCCTTGCATTTTCTGAGCCACTCATGGGTCCCATTAAACCAAGCAAGATACTTTCCTAAACTTAATGGAATCTCTGTTACATGCAGGAGAAATGATCACTGCGTTGATGTTAACACGTTCATAACTACAAAATAGTTATATGTAGTTATAGTCATATTTTTTGCCAAATGTGCTTGACAAAGAGGCATTCTCCATTTTTGAGTTACCAAAGTAAAAAAATGCATTTAAGTTGATAATCCCTAAATCTGGGAATATCTACCTAAAACCTCAGCTATCCAATTTTCTTTGGTGATAGATTATGAAAAAGAGAGAATCTGAAATTTCTTCTCCTATTCAAGACTGCCAGGAGTCACAGTATAACTACTAAAGGAGAAGTTGGCAAAACCAGAAATTTTATAGATGTGTTTGATAAAAATTATTAACCTAAGACAAGGCCAGGATAGTTTTACACCAACGATAAAAGATCACTGCAATGACAAGCAGCATCTAAACTTTATTTTGGGACCTCTATTTCCCAAATAAGTGTCTGTACAAGAGAATTTATGGAACAAGTCTTTCATCAGAGCAGTGCAATTCATCACTTCCATTTTAGCACCTGTGTTGAAATCTTCAATTTTTTCTTTGTTATATAATTAACTTGATAAGCACATAAACTACAAGACTGACCTTATACACTTTGAAGTCAATAAGAGTTTTCTTTCTGTCTTCTGTGGAGCAGGACCAGATACAGGATAAGCTAATCCAGTGGAGTGTTCTTATATGCCAAGGTCTAATGCAAAATACAAATCAGAAAGTCAATCTTCATGATTGCACAGCTTTTAGACTTACCACAGACACAATTACCCCATTCTTTTCACTTCTTAATGAACATCATCACCATTCTTTAGATGTGCTGTAAGAGTCAGAAGTGATTCTCTTTCGGAAAACTGTAAAATAAAATGAACTTTAAATTGGTGCAATTTTGCAGTTTTTGGAAAACAATATCCCTTTGCACATCACTTTCACTGACTTGAAACCAGGGTTACAATTTCCATTGAAAAACCTTACTGGTTCTTGCAGAAAATAACTGTACAACAGTTTTAAGACAGATAGTTAAAGACATATTTATTGGTCTGTTTTTTTCAAAATAGTTTGATCCATGCTGCCCTGCACTAAACAGAAAATGTTTTTAGTTTAGATTTGCCCTTTTTTTTAATTCAAATTTAAAGGAGAAAAATGGCCAGATCTTGGAAATATTTAATGTTCTGCCTTAATCTTTCATACTGAAAAAATGTTTACATTTGGGTATCATGGGTTAATTTGCTGAAGTTAAATGGATGGTACTTCTCAAAATAATTTTTATTTTAATCTTTCCTTAGAGAAGGAAATACGTAGAAATATTTTCTAAGCCATTCGTCAGCAATGATTAAATTATAGAAATTGACATCTGTGAATTTGGCCGGGGATTTTGAATTTAAAGGCTAACAGAGTGATTTCCCAGGCTTCAAAAGAAATCTTTTCACTTACGTAGCTGTTTAACACTTTTATTAGTGGTGAAGTTCATACAGTTAATCTGATAATATCTGCAGCTCTGTGTTAATCAAGAAAAAGGTGTTACAAATGGATATGTGCTGAGTCATGTTTAGCCCCAGAAATGTCATCAACCTTAGCATAGTTTGTATTTTGTAATTCACCTCATCCAACTACAACTTCCTAACATATTCTTGAATGGCTCAGAATTCTGGTCTGGATCCCCTGAGAGGCTGCATTATTTTCTGTCCTAAATACACAATTTTATGAAATATATCGTTGGGTAGCGGTCTGCCAAAAGTACCCTGGGTTCCATACAACTGCACTGTAGGTTTTTCTTTATTTCCATGGTCATTACATTCTTTCTGGCAGCATCAGATATGAGCCTGAAATTGCCTCTAATGTCTCTGCCAATCTTACTTCACTTTAGCAGGCCAGTTCTGCTCCCAGTTACACTGACTTTACAAACATCCATAGTGATGATGGCTGCAATTGAGAAGGTTGTCAGGCATTTACTGCTGTTCAGTGCAGTCCATACCTTCTCCAGAGCAGCTAATTGTTTAGCTAATTGTGCTGGAAAGCAAAAGCTGACATAATCACACGCCATTGGTTTCTGATCAGGATAGCTTCAGCATTTTACATTGCCTAGAGTACACCTCCAGTGACAAATTGGAAATATCAACGCTTTATTATTCTAGGTCACTCGGGAAGTATATATTCATACACTGAATATGTAGATCTCATAACTGAATAACACTCCAAGCAACGTATTTAAGAGATGTTTCTTAAACTGTCACCAATACTTACTCAGCAGGATGTGGCAACTTCTGTTCATGCTTTGGGTTCCTCTCTCTTCACGATATGAAGTTTCAGAGGCAGTTTAAATGTTTTATGATTATCTGTGTAGCAAAAAAAGTGCCTGTTCTGGTCACCTAATGTAAGAAAGGGGAGGAAGAGCCAACAAAATGCAAATTTGACAGTGGGGTGGTCTGTCAATTTTTGCTAGGGAAGAGGTTCTCCAGCCTCTCCAGTGGAGGTGCCCTCGGTGAAGGATGTGGATCAGGTGCTTTCCCTACCAGCGCTAGATCAAGGACCTCTTGGAATTACAAATAGTTCATGACTGGGAGGTAGAGAATGGAAAGGAAAATAGGGCAATGGAAATTAGAATTACATGAATAATGGAGTTTCTTTTTGGTGACCCAACTGAAAAATTAAACCAAGAAAATTCATTTTGGGTCAGCCCAAAGCACTTGTTCAACTCAAAATGAAACAGCTCATTTTGCTTTCAAATCTCTTTTCAACCTTTGAAAGAAATGCACATAAAATTCTAAACCAAAACATTATTTATTTAGAAAAATGTCAAAATGAAACATTTCAGCATGATTTTCCTTTTTTGAGCTGTACCTATTAACTGAATTGAAACCCAGCTTTCCTGAAACTATATTTCTATTTTCTTTTAGTCAGTAATTGTTTGTCCCAGATATTTCCCCCTGTTGTAAGGGAAACCTCCTCCGACTTCTACTTCCTTCATCTGTTCAAAACTGACCATCCCCACCACCCTTCACACACCCACAAGTCACACGTACCCTGCAAGAAAACCTATGAAGGAAATTCTGCAAAATTTGCTCTGTGGCATTTCCAGGGCACCAGCTCATGAGGTTTCTGTAGTAGTGTCTTCCAGCTGGTGGTTTTTAGGGTTAGAGAAGTTAATAATTAGTTGACTTCATTTTTACACTTTCGTGGACAAATGGGTTTTCATTTGGGTTTAGCCCAAATGAAGCACTGGAAAACTTGAGAGATTGATTTGGAATTTCTGGGTAGGGCAGCTCAACAAGGAAAATGTAGAAGAGGCCTAGAGGAAGTAGAACAAGGAAATAAGTTATTTATCCATCTGTGAAGCAATTATATCATGGAGCCCGTGTGTGGCTCATGATCGAGTCTCTATTTATAATTAAGGAAGAAAACAGGTACTTTTAGGGCAAAGTCATGTTATGCTGTCAAAAATCACAATCTTCATAAGCTTCTAATGTAGACCAGAGGAATGACACCTGAATAATTCCTCTTACCTTCCACTGACTATATATAGAGACAGGCATAGTTTGGGGAAAGACAGTGTATTTCAAAGGTCAGTGAAGTGAACTGCTCATTTGATGTCTAAATTCCCTCGCTTTGCTGTCAGCTGACACAAGCTTGAGTGATAAGAGAAAGGATGTTGGCCAACAGCTCTTGACAACATCACTGCATATTCCACAAGAAAGGAAATATGTATTCTACTGAATATAGCAAAAGGTTAAACCCCTGACACTGTCATGTCGTACCAAATCATGGTTGGCTGTCTCTGTTGGGTCACTTCTGCCTTGACTGTGAACAGGCATGTAAATCATATATTGTGAGATGCAAATGAGAGTGTATGGAGAAAAGTAAACCACGTTGAATGCATCTAATTTGACAGGCATCCATCACTCAAATGGATCATATGCCAGTCTAATATGTGATTTCCTACAAGAAAGTGTTACGATTTCAGTTCACATAAACCTTGTTTAAAATAGGTATGGATGGATGCTTTTAAATGCATCTTTAAATTGCTCTGGCTCAGGAGCAGCAATTTTTAAATGTGGACAGAATATCTGTTGCCCTGATGAATAAATAGTAAGGCCTTGCTCAAGAACACTTCAGCAGTTGCTGAAAATCTGCTATTACATATCTCCTCTGGCTTTCTGACTATTTGGATGCTTTTCAAACCTTTAACCTTGGTCCAGTCACCAATTTCTCCAGCTGCACTAGAGCAACTCTTCTGTCTTTGCGCAGGAGACATGGCTGAAGGACACGATAATGACATTAAACTGCTCTTCAGTGACTTGGGCTGTTTTCTGTCTTGGAGCTTGTGTCAAGAGTAGGTACCAAACATTCTCTTCTAAAGGACTTTCAAATTCCTAATGCTGTAGAACACCGTTTGTGCTCAGCGTGCCTATGGATAGATCAGTGAGAATGCAGCATCCTAGAGTTTTCAGTAGCAACTGCTTCCTTACTGTCTCCATTTCATCTGACCCAGAGGGACAGTTTGGGGCCTTTCACCAGCAGCTATTCAAGATGGGATCTTTTCTCTGGGCATTCTCAGGCAGAACAATGAACCAAACCAATGACTCTCAGGAGTGATGTTGTTTTTCCCACTGCCCCCTACAAGAAAGGCTGATTGACATGCTCCTCGCTAAGCCCTGGCCTGTGATAAGTTGAAATTGCAGCCTTATGGTAAGGAAGCATGTCCCCAAACTGAGGTTGCATGCTTTGTAGATACAAAAGTACAGCCATTAGTCCAGCAACACCACAGGCGTAATGTGTATCATATCCCTTGTGTCTGAAGAAAAGATAAAAGCTCTGCAAATGGCAATGTTTGAGGACTAAAATATTTATTATAATAAATTAAAGTGCAAGCATTTATAAAATATTCAATTTGCATATAAATATCACACAGCAGTGTTACTTTCATAGTTCACCTAAAACTTTCTGGTACAGTTTCATAAATATATTTCCTTGAATATTTTTCAACTAATCTATATAAATAAAGGTATTGTATAATTATTACTTTAAAATAAGTTACCATTAAATACAAATGACAAAAAATATTTCTGAATTAGTCTGAAATACCAACTTTTCAGGCAAAGGTCAGAAAAGGACAACATATTCAAGATAGACTTCCAGGTAAGAGGCTCAAAACTTCCTGGCTACCTTTAACTGCCTACCTTGATCAAAGCTGATCCATAGGTGTCAAATTTCAGCATATAAAAGACAGAAACAGTTGCCTCATTCCTATGGAGATGGGGAGGACAGGAGCGTGCCTTTGAAAATAACTAATGGCCCGTGTTTAAATGGAGCTGCAGTGTCCTGGAGTTTTCATTTTCAAAGAAGGCAGCAATATGCATCCTGTCTCTGCCCACTTAGTTTGCTAGTTTTGACACAAGTGAAAAACATATTGCATCTGGGGGGAATGGGTGTAGTTGCTGTAACAGCTAATCAGTTTGAGTTATCACAAGAGAATTTCAGAGTCATCTCTTCAAGCCTGATCTGAAATTTTCTCAGTTTTAATCCTTGTTCCCTCCCTTCTTTGCGATACCAGTGCAGGCATTTTCCATGTAGTCAAACAGTAAATCCAATTCTCCAACGGCTTTAGTCTTTCCATTTTCTCCCAACTAGAAAAGAGCAGAATGCAAGTCTTAGCAACTCATGATTTCTCAGAAAATTGAAATTAGGATTGTCATAGAAAGTGATTCAAGAACTTAACTTTCCTAATTCTCTCACATAGTTCTGTTAGTCATTATGTCATAAGATATAAACTAGCTTGTTCAAATCTAGACTAGTATATACAGTTCCTGCAACATAACTTTTTAAGGTTTAAATTACCATAACATGTGCAGAGTTACCAGGACAAGTGAAGGAGGGTTGGAAGGGGAAATGTTACTAATCCCCTCCTTAATGCCCCTGCAAGCTTCACCTCCTAAATAATCTCCAGAGTTTGTTTCATAGTCAGGTCAGACTTAATCCAACTAAATGATTGGGGTTTGAAACTGCTCTTTTTAAATGTTTGGAAAAAAATGTACCTGTTCCATTTTGTTCTTCATTTGTTCCAGGTTCTTTTCAATGTGTTCTCTGTTTCCTGAGAATTTCTAAAAAAAGGAAACATCCAGACATAAGATTGACAGCTGTACGCAACAATGTGCTTGATTTTTTTTTTTTCTTTTTCACACCTTTCTATCAACTCTGAGTTTCATATCTTTGATCTGAGGTTTCCTTTTGTATCACTGCCTTTTGCCACTGTTTGTAACATTCTGAGATTCAGGAGCAGCAACAAGAGTCAACACTTGCAGGGAAAGAAACCCAATGTTACTCACACATCTGCTCAGCTCCGAGGTCAGGGATGCCAAGAACTGTGCAACCTCCTCAACATATGGGTACTGATTCTTGACCTCAGTGAGGAGAACATCTTTTACCACAATCTCCACAACCCTCTTCATCAGGTAGCAGCGGTTGTTTTCCTACGTGTGAAAGCAAGAGATCATGTTAAATCAAAGCAAGAGATCAATGAGTGCTGCAGAGATATGTAAAGAGCAGACTCCTTGAGTAAGGCTTACCTTGATGTTAACATAGAGCTGCTGCCCAATCAGTCTGTTATCTGTGTCCTTGTCCGAGGCACTGGCCTGAGAGTAAAAAAAGGAAACATCAGATGAGGATGGGAACCTTGCCTAAAATTGAATAATAAACCCTAAGGTCTTCATCAGTAATGAAAGTGCAGATGAAATGAGGGAATGGACGCCACGGGCAGTCTGTTACAGGTAGATAAACCTGGATATTGTGTCTATTTCTCCCTTCAATTGGATGAGATTTAAGGACAGTATCACTGGAAAATAAATAAGCAAAAGTCTGAATTCATGCCCCCTCTTAAACATCCGATGTTGTAGTGGTTACGATGACTAAACCAGATGCTGCAGGTGGCCGACCTCGCGGTGGCCCACAGTGCTGCTGGGAGGTGCTGCAGCCCTCGATGGTGTACACTGCGGGAGACCCACCCATGGCAAGAGCAGCCAAGAAACCTGCCCAAGCAGAGCACTGTAAGATGCCTGAGCATCTGCCTGGCTGTGACTGGAGTCATGGACAAGCCCAGCTCCAAATGGACTGGGCAAATTGAGAAATTTAATCTCATGTTTCACAATTGTCCCATTTTAGCACCAGCTGCTTGAAGAGAAGGAGCCATGCTGTTCCAGGGGCTTCCTTTCCTTTGGGGAGCAGGAGCAGGAGGAGGAGAGGCAACAGCTTCCCCTGCCTACACAACCAGCAGGCAACAGACCCACTCCACACACCCAAGCTCTGCCTTAACTGCAAATGCACATTTTTTCTCTGGAGAAAGGCATGGTAAAGAGAGAGCAATGCCAAAGGCTAGAAGCCGAGACAGAGAAGTAAGTCCTCAGATCCCACTATGAAGAATATGTGGGTTACTGTACCATTTTAGCCAAGGTGTAGGTCCGATTCCTAATGTAGGGCTGCTGAAAGTTGATCTTCCTGAGCCTGCAGGCATGATGGGCAGTAGAAGCCCCTTTCAGAGGCAGAGAGTTGGTGAGAAGAAGAGGGAGACAGCAACAGCAACAGAAGAAAACCCATCCTGGGAAGCTCTTGGACAAGGTCTGCAGGTAGGCCATGGCTCACGGTCCGAGATCGTCCGTTCCAGCAGGTTGCAGCTACAGCACTCAGCACTGATGAGAGAGAGCAGCGTTAGCATCAGGGAGAGTGGGCAAGGTAAAGTGAGAGCAGCACGAAGGCTGCAAGCCTTACCTTTGCTGTGATTCGTGATGCACTCTGCAGGAGGTGACTGCACCTTATATAGGGCCAGCAACATCTCTCTCAGCTTTTTTTCTTTTTTGGGTACCGGTGGTGAAATAAAAATGACATCAGCAAGTCTCTTACTTTCCAGTATCCTCTTCTGAGAACTACCTAACCACCTCAAAACCCACAAATACAACTTCAAAGGGCATCATAATCCTTAGTTTCCTATAAAACAAACCAAATATTAACATGGGGCAAAGCAGGGGCTTTTACCAGGGTAGGAATCCTGAATTCTTTTTGCATAAAAATATTTGAGAGCTTTATGAGTTTGCGCCTCCTGTCCCAATTGTAACGCACTTATTGGATTGACAATTTGATAGCAGATAATGTAACTTATCTAAACTTTTGTTCATCTTCTGTAGTAAAAGACTGGTGTTTCTCTGCTGCTGGACTGGTGTACACAAGTGGTCAGAGACTGCAAAAGACCCAAAGCACTGACCACCTATGGTTCCTACCCTGCAAATACCCTTTCCCACACAGTGGCCCATTGGGTCACTAGCCATCTGCCCATCACTGTGAAATCCTCTCTGAGAGATCAGAAACTGTGTAGGACGAACACTGCATTTTTCACATCCCTGATTTCCAAATTCCTGTTTTTTTCAAAAATTATCCATATTCCAGGCTGTAATCATGTGCAATGACCAGAACTGTGGTCATGTCCTTTCTTATCCAGGTGATTTTCATATTCCTAAGCCTCTTCTGGTAACATTAAGGTAGTTCTGCACCTTCAGTCTGAAATATTATGCACAGTGTTAAAGAGAAACAGTGCTCTTTTTAGAGACTAAGTTGTAACCCAGCTGTAGACAGCAGTTCATGAGAACACAGAACTGGTACAAATGCCAGCTTCTGGTTGTATAATACACACAAGGCACAGGAGACAAAGAGGAGAAATCAGACCTGGAAAACCAACACTTCAGCTCTGCCTCTGAGAGTGAACATCTGAGAACTCTGAGAGTGGGCATCCCTGTGGCTGGGCTCGAACCTTTGTGGCTGAGGTTCTCAGGACAAAAGCCATAATCAACCTTACCCCATGGTCTGAAATGCCCAGCTCTTTTCCTTAGGAAGCACTTAAAGGCTAGGTGGCACTAGGTTTATTCTTTAGCCTCCCCTGATACATCTGCAGCAGAAATTCATCTTTCCAGGTCTCAGTCCTGCCTCAGTTTCCCTCGGACACCTGCCACATCAGCTCTGCACAGATCAGTGCCCTTGAAACTGCACCCTCTCACCCTGGAGCCACCATCACCCCCTCCCTTTCTGTGCCCCTCTCAGGTTCCCATTCCCATGACCAACCTCCAACAGCATCCTGACTGCAGCAGGCAGCAGAAAGCAAGTCTGGACCCAGGATGTCAACAGTCTCATTCACACCCAAATGTACCACAAAGCTATTCAAGAAAATATTTTTAAACTCTTTTCCACATATGTTTCATTTGGAGGCTAATAGTCCTAGTGGTGGTGCAAGTTAATGAGAAGATGAAATGCTGAGTTATACTTTACTTAGCCAAAAGACAGACATTAAAGACCAAATTGTGAGAAATCCTGACAGATAGGCTGTTTCAAAGGATTGGCCTCCTCTGAAGCGCATTTCCACAAACTCCTCTCCAGGTTTTAAATACAGCCTGATAACCAAAATCTGTTTCTAACTGAGGTTTCTCACACTTCTCCATCAGCTCATCCATCACAACTGAAGTGCCATACCCAGAATAAAATCTGTGAACAGGCATTCAGACCCTCCCTGGTTCAGATTCCCTGTCCTTGTCTTTCTGGCACATGCCACCTCTCCATCCCTTTGGACACTTACTCTTGTCAGACACAGATCTAGCTTGCCTTATGTCTTCTTGTGGCTCCAATCCCATGGAAAGGGTGCATGACCTAGGTAAGTAGGTGCTGTGCCACTCTCATCTCTTCAAACCACTGTGAGGAGCCCTGCTGGTCCCAAGCTTCCCATGCATCCTGATGGACATATAAACAACATCAGGCAGATGAATGAGGAATTAGACGTTGAATCTTTCTTCTACCCTTTTTTATGCAGTCAATGCAGGATGTCTTTTGTCTGTCTTCTCTATTATTTGAAACCATACACTATGACACATCTATTTTCATAGAAAACCTTGTTAGCCTTGATAAAGCTCTCTTTCTCCCATCTGTATTGTTAGCCATCTCTCTGTCATGCTACTTTTTCGTTGTGCCATGATGTCTTCCTTCTGACACTTTAGAAAAGCTTTGTTTCAGTTTAGTTTACCTGGCTACTTCTGTTATCACCTTTATTTTCCACACACTGAGATGCTGAAGTACATATTGTAAGTTCATTAATTCATGTTCTGCATGAAATTTTTTTTTATGACATTTTGAAAGTCTTTGCATTATTTAACTTTCTGTTAGTGCTTACTGTGCTTACTCTAGTTTACTGTGAGTATGGTCCAATGCAAAAACAAACAGTCAAAACCTTACTGGACACTAATTTTAGCATGCTCATCAGTCCATTCCTGGCCTCTTCTTAACCATCTTCTACCAAATGACTGTTGGTCCTGGATGTACCACAGAATTATGGTATAGCCGCAGTCATGGCTGCTGTTATTTCCTGCTACATGTCAAAAGAATTTCTTTGGAAGTGTGGATATGCCTCCCATTCCCAGGGTCTTCTGTTATGAGATTGCATAGAACGAAAATGTGACTTGTCATGGCTATCACCTCTTTTGACTAGCTCACCACACCCTGTATGGGAGATGTGAATCCAGCATTACATCCTATGTAAAGATGGAGCTAAAAACCTGCACTACTACTGGATCATACTCCAGTCCTCAGAAGTCCTAAGAAAGAGGAAAGAATATAAAGATTTTCTGCTAACATTTGAGGAATAATTTCTTTTTCTTCTTGTTTGAGAAGGAAGTACAATCAACTTCTGAAAAATAAGGTCTAAGTGCTAAGCCAGTACTGAATGTGAACTTCAGGGAAATTGCTTCCTGAACAGGCTATTCTGAACTGTAGAGCTGGCAGGAGAGAGACCAGTGGAAGGAAATCTGCCTTTAATTTAAAATGTGGTACTCTGGTTGAAACCATCACTGGTGGGTCTTACTCTGGGGAGAAAGAATATACCGGACAAAATATATCTTAAGAACAAGGGGGAAGTAATTTCCCACTCTAATTTTATGATTTTTTTCTACGTTTAATGATATTTTTAATGTTTAAGGCTAGTAGCACTGTTTAAAGTACAAAATTCCTACAAGGAAAGATACCTGTTATGCTTTCATTTTAATTAAAAACTACCAAAGACCTCCCATCTTCTATAAAATACCCTCTTGTGCTGTTTTTTTAAGTATAATTAATAAAAAATGTTCACAGGTCATTTTTTTTCCCTGGTACTGTTCCAAGAGTTAAATGTTCTGTCAGTAAACTCACCTATAAACATTTAAAGTTTGTTTCCCAAATTCATTAAGAAACTATAGTGGTAGAATATTCTCGACAATGACTTCTTGACCCACATTGAAAACAGGATTTTTTGAGGATGACTGGAACTCTACCTCACATCTGCCTCACAAGCCACAGACATTTCCTTCTGACTTCGAATGAGGCCACAGGTGAATAACCAACACTGTACTTTGATGTTCAGCTGTTGAGTATCAGCAGCAGCGCACTGGCACGCAGGAATTTCCTTGAGCTTTAGTACACTTTGAATCAGCCAGGATTATGCTGCATTATTCGAAAAGTCAGAATTGGTCACTGGGCTAGAAACACTGCCAAGACTAGGCACGTGAAAGAGTGAGCCTCTGTATCATCCTGTTGGATCTTCTATTTGGTGATGCAATTCTCCCCTCTTAAACATCTGTGTGAATGGACCACAGGTCACTTAACACCTAAAACTGAACATGCAATCTCAAGTTTCAAGTCACACTCATACCCTTATTTTGCTCCACCTCATTTGTGAGCTAGTTGGCTGCATTTATTTTAGTTCTCCTCAGCTCTTGCCCAGACTTTCAAGCTTGCAAAGATTAAAGCCGACTATAATAATGTTTCAGCTCAAGCTCCAGTAAAGTCTTATTTTAGTCAGCTCTCTGCCCAGCAATGAAAACATCAGTAATGGAATTTGATTTTTCCTCATAAAATTTGAAAATAAGCTTTTCCATAATCCAGCTATTCATTATGGAAATGTCCTAGTACACAGACAAGTGTCTTCTGTGTATGATCACTAGGAATGGTAGAAGGAATTCAATTTCTGTAGAGAAAATTATATCAACACAGAAACTGGGAGAGGACATGTAGCATTTCATCATTATATTTTTGCTTGGTTTTTTTCTTTTTTTTCATACTAGGTTTAATGTTAAGAAATTGTGAACCTTTTGGAAGAAGGAGGAATAGTACTAAAATTGCTTAGCCTGGGAATATTAGGTGACCAGAAAAGACTCTGGTGTCAGCTCTCAGTAGAAGCACTGCTGACTCAGGACTTTGGAGAGGATGTACAACTTCCTACCTCCCCTGACAGTAACATTTTTGTAACACAGAGTAATACATTTCCTCTGACAGTAACAGTTCAGCTTACATATTTGATATTTCATCAGAGATCTTTGTCTTTGACCTTCACTTGGTTTTATTATATAATTTTTAGGTCTTCTAAGTATAAAATACTATATAGAAAATATCATAAAACTGGTATTTCATACCATAAAACATCCAAGAGGAAGGGAACTAATAGTTCATTGTGGCTTCAATTTTAAGTTACATTCTGGGACAAAAAAAAAACAACACACCACCACCACCCCCCAAAAAACAAAAATACCAAACAAAACCTCCTTGGTTTAAATAACTTTATTCTCGCCTCAGAAACATTCATGTAGTGAAGATCCAAGAGAAAGTCATCCAGAGACAACACTATTAATGTGTTGATACAACATTATTACCAGAACCACTGATGTCATAATTTCTATTACAGTGCCAGAAGGATTCAGTGATTAATATGAAAACAAACACCCAAAGAACAGTGTCAATTAAAGTGCAATAGATGTTAGTCCGGTGGTCTTGCCTCTTCAGACAACTCCTGCCAACATCAGTAAAGCATAAAAAGAAGAATTTATCAATAGGAGCCATCACTTAGTTGACACAGATGAGAGAAAAGGGAATGCAGACCATGTCAGTGCACACACCATGTCATGCCACCAAAGGCACCACTATTAACCCTTCCACCAGATGGCTAGTTCTTTGAATTCGGTGTGTAAAGTCACGTACGTACTATAAAACTCTGTTACTTTATATAGTGACCTACATCTATCCAGCTATGTCTTGCGAATAGTCAGATCAGGTGAACTGAAACTTCTGTGCTTCCTGTTAATGTGGTGTGGTTGCACAGCCGCGACTCAGTGGCAAAGTGGAATTACTGACATAGCGTTATCTCAAAGAAAACCACTCTAATTGGGAGCAGAATTTTGCAAGCTGGTTTATAATCCAAATTAAGTGACACACAGTTACTCAGATTAAGAAATAGCCCCAGCATTCTGCACCTTGGTTTACCAAGTACCATCAGTTATCATGTAATAAATCAACACCATCTTGTGTAATTAAATAAATCCATCTTGAAAGGAAGCAATGTAATTTAAGGTGAAATAATTGTGCCTGACATTGCCCATACACCAGCACTTTCACTGAGGCTCTGAGCTCAGCATCATCGCCTGAGGGTGAGCCCGTGGCTGCTCAGTTATTCTGTATTACAGAGCCATTACAGAAGGTGACGGTTCCTGGTTCCCATGTTGCTAACAGTAGTCTTCTAAATAGTGCCCATCTCTAGGAAGCCAACAGTCCATGCCCCAGCCCCTCCCCAGACAGGTTATGCTATTGCCCATCTCCCAAGAGAGTCCTCTGAGCCAGCAAGTTTCCTCTTGGAGCAGAACTATTGTCAAGATTGTGAGATTCATGGGGCCAAAATGAGACTAAACAAAATAGCTACAGCATAGGAATTATAATGCTGTTTTCTGGGGTTATCTGTTTTTAGCCACATGTCATGTAAGCTAAAATACATAAACAGGCTGGAGCCAGCTTCTCACTGGAAACACAGATGTGTGCTCCTCACAAGAGCACTGTTCTGGAAACTCACAGTCCCACTCTAGCTGGGGGGTGCACTGAGTCTCAGCAGGTTTCCCCAGTCCACAGCAGCAAACTTGCAGTGAGATCTGGACATCCAGCTCTCCAGAACACGGTACATCTGCAGATGGCTGCATATATGTGCTACAAGAACCCAGTGACCAGAAAGGGACCTAGGAAGAGAGAAATCCAGAAGTACAGGCTTTCTGGATCCTGCCAGCCACTCCTATTCTACTTCAGATTTTAAAGTAGGTGCTTTGGAGACATCCCAGCACACAATAGTATTAAACAAAGACACCATGAATTTAAAGAAATATATATACCTATATATACATATATATATATATATATATACATACCTATATATATACCTATATATCTATATATATGCACACCCACACTGTTGTGATTTAACGCCAGACAGCAACTAAGTCCCACGCAGCCACTCACTTACTGCTCTCTGGAGGGATGGGAGAGAATTAGAAGAGTAAAAGTGAGAAAACTTGTGGGTTGAGATAAAGGCAGTTTAACAGATGAAGGAAAAGCTACACGCAAGCAAAGCAAAACAAGGAATTCATTCACCATTTCCCATGGGCTGGCAAGTGTTCGGTCATCCCATCATGTGTAATGACTACTTGGGAAGATAAATGCCATCACTCAGAATGTCCCCACACTTCCTTCCTCTTCCCCCAGCTTTATATGCTAAGCATGGCACCACAGGATAAGGTATATCCCTTGGGTCAGTTGGGGTCAGCTGTCTTGGTTATGTCCCCTCCCAACTTGTGCACCCCCAGCCTACATGCTGATGGAGTGGGGTGAGAAGCAGAAAAGGTCTTGACTCTGTATAAGCACTGCTGAGCAATAAGAAAACATCTCTATTATCAACATTATTTTCAGCACAAATCCAAAACAAAGCACCACACTAGCTACTATGAAAAGAAACCCTCTATCCCAGCCAAAACCAGCACACACATATATATATTCATGCACATGCACAGAAACACATACAGTATGTGAGCATATCAGATTTAAACATGGTTAAAAAGTTTTGAGGCCCACTTGAAACCTTTACAGGTCACTGCCTTAGTTACCTTAGGAAAGGTAAACTGGCATAAATGTAAATAAGATGCATATAGGAAGCTGACACGTTTTACCAGAAGACTTGATGAAGACCTCTGATGAAAATGGAGAGCAAAAAGCTTGAGTTGTCCTTTTCCCCCTCCACCAAAGAATTGTCTGCGCTAAGGAGGATCTGCTGCCCTGACTGTACGAACAGACTCTCCCTGCAACTAGCAATCTCTTTGTAAATTAGTCCTTTTGCTCTTACACTCTTAATCCAGCTCCATGAACGGAATAAGTGATCCAACAGAGGGGTGAAAGCTGTAAGCACTATCAGGCCTTGCTTGCCTTCTCAAAGGACTATCAGTCTCCAGGTGAATCTTATGTAGTTCTCAGTCCTCCACCCTAACATGACACTGCAAGGCCACCAAGAACCATCCTTCAGTTTCCCAGGTGCAGCACATTAAGCATGCAAAGTTCAGGCTTGTTCAGTCACTCCACAAGCTTCTCTATAACACAGACTGAAACAGAAACCTCACAAGGTCAGCTCATATCTGACACAGATGAACTGTATATATACTAATATATTTAGGAAGCTCATTTACATTTTTAACATAGAACTCCAGATGTCCTTCTTCAACACAATAGAAAATTCGGATCAAAAAGCAATCCAAAACTTGGATTTCTATGAAATTGGAGTTTTCTTGTTAGCTACCATCCATTGGCCCCTCTGCAAGTTTTGCTTTTGGTGTGATCACTGCTATGTGACTAACACTTTCCCACTGGGTTTCAGATATAACCCAAGAAATGACTGCATCCCAAAGAGTTAACCACAGCTCCACCATCCTACCCTCTCTTCCTGAGGCTCCTGTCTAAAAAGGTTTGAATAACTGCTAGAATTAGGACATTAATTTTTGGTCACTTTCCATTAAAATTACTGTTCAGCTTGTTTTCTTTATCACATATTTGTGTGCATCCAGATAACGAAACAATTTTACTTCAGGCTACAGTAAAAATTGGTCAACAAGGTTATAGCAAAACTTCCACTTGCATAAGATAGTGATGGGGCTCTTTGCTGACAAATTTTACCAAGGTGCCAGCTCAGCCTTGCAGAACAGGAAGATGGAATGAAGCAATATGACATCATGCAAATAAGCACATACTAAATTGTTCAAGAAGCTGTGCTTCCTGCCCCATCTTCTAGTACTACAGATTTGCCCGTCAAGTATTACCGATTTGGAAATCCCTTTTTCCTCCACTGCTATCTGCCAGAAAGCACTGACATCAAGAGTCAGACAGGGAGAACATATTAGTACCTGGACTCCAAGAATTTGTGAGCGAAGGAGAAAGCTGGTGGTAGCTTCCCTTCACCTTACTGCAACACACTGGGTTTCGGGCTGTGGCCCTTGGGTGCAGAGGGAACTCAGGTTACCTGTAAGACATCGGTGAAGTCAAACGTGTTTTCGGGATGTTGTTACTCACTACATAGAGATCCATCAGCAATACGGAAGACATGTGGATCTATTCATCAAAAAATGCTGAAAAGTCCCTATACAACATACCCGTAGTGACTTAAGTATCACTGGAAAACTTACTGGGTGCCCTTATGACTTAATCCAGACTGTATGTCCCAAAAACAGTCTTGTAGCCTGCACCCTCCTTAAAAGCAATCTACCTCTGATGACTAAAGAAACTTGACTTTTTACATTTATCAGGTTAACAACATTTATATACTTCACATTATGTTTCAGAACTCACCTCAGTAAGGCATTAAAATTGGAAAGTAACAAAAAATATTATTGCAAAACTTATGCATTTTAGCAGTATTTATTTAATTGGATGGGATTATCCACAGTCCAACATTCTCCCAAACTTTCCTGCAGAGCCAAAAAACCCCAGTCAACTCTTCTTAAACTGTTCAATCCAGGGGTTTGGAATTATTTTCACGATTTTAAGTAGAGAAGGCTGATGCTTCATGAAAGGCACTGAAAATGGAGACTCTGTAAAAGAAATTAGAAATTAAAGCCCAGAGCCATAAAAGGATGCAAGTGCCTAAATACTACCTTGCTGCTACTGTAAGCAACTAGCTAAATTCTCAACTCTCCTCATGCCCAGCAGCATCAAAACCTCCCTGGAGGAATTGCAAAAGTACTGACAAAGGTGCTTCATCCCTCCTGCTGAAGTCATTCCAACCTGAGTGATTTGGCCAGAGGGAGGAGAAGCGAATGCCAGAGTGAGCAGAGCTTTGGGAACAGGGAGGTCTTAGTTCCAACCCCTAGGCCACCAACCACTGCTCTCCTGATTCAGTAGTAGAAATTGAGAGATCACTTCTCATTCTCACAGACAGGCAACAGGCTTATTGTTTGGCAAGACGGTAAATTCTTGGCAGCAGTCAGTGAGGATGAGATGGCTTATTTACTTGTACGGGTAGTCAAGAGCTGTGAACCCCCCTCAGCGAGATTCACCCGCAGGTATCTACAACTTGGGAACAGCAGCTGAAGACAATTCAACACTTACTTGGTTATACTATGACTGGATCAGTTATTAATGTGCTGGATTTGTAAATCTTGACCTTAAGTTGACAAGCTCCCAAAGCTCTTTATTCCTTAGATACATCTCCTATTGGCAACTGCCTTCATCCCAGTTTATCTTACTTGGTCTCTCCACTTTAAGGCTTCTATAGTTTTCTTGACAGAAAACAATACACATTCACTGTACAGCACGCACTTGTAATTACTAATAAAGGGTACACTTTTGAACCTTTTTTCCTATTTTCAGCTTGCTGGAAAACACAACAGGAAGTATGTTTGCAGGTTGATCTGAAGTATTTAGAAAAACAACAAAAAATCTCTCTTGAACAAGATAAACAATAGCAGAAAACAGGCATTAAGAATTTTACATCTGCCTTGAACACTACAGAAAAGCACACTTCAGCAGCTTTGCACTAGCGTAACTCAGTAACAGGTATTTTGTCTACACTTACCTTTAAATACTTCTTCCAGAAGTAAATTCAATTAGAACATTTCAGGCAAAAGTTTTTTAGATGGGAAATATTGTTCAATGATGTGTGTGAGACACCAGGAATTTCCGTTCTCATATCTAAATTGGGTGTGTAACCCCATGTAACAAAACTTCTCCCTCCTTTACCATGTGTACTTTCTCCTCGGCAGAAATCAAATAAGTAGCATACTGCACACATCTAACAAACTCAGAGCTACCTAGATGTACCAGACTCTTCATGCAATACTGTAAGCAGAACTGGAACATACGGTGTTATAATATCTATAACTTAAAGACCTCAAAATCAGACCTGTACAAACACCCTGACAGAGCTGTCAGATAGCCAGGAAACCCAGGCAAACATAGAAAAACAAAAATAAAACACTAAAAAAGAGGGCACAGTTCATAAAACTCAGGTTACAGGTATCACAGAGAAGTAGTGGATGATGAAACCTCTTGGCCTGGAAAACAATGAGAACATGTTGAGTATGAATAATGTAGATAGAAGATACCAAAATTAAACCACCCACAACATCACAGCAACATTCCCTCTTAAACAAAAGTATTTCCACTTTCAGCCATTAAGTTTTCCCCTATAAAACTATATTTATAGAGGAAAACTGGCAATTTTTTCATAAAGGCTGAAGCGTAGAGTTTCCCTTTCAGTAGAAACTTAATGTGTAAGTTATAATTGGTCATGAAGTGCACGCCATGGAATAATCCCAGAAGTTCTTGAGATAAAATAAAATACCTTGATTTGTTTCAAACAACTCCACTGGTAGGAAGCTACTGTAATGTACCATTTCTGGAAGAAGTGGACGCTGTTTTCTAACATGATCAATGCTAGATAGCACTCATTCATTCACTCCTTAAATCAACACTTTAAATAATTTGTTGGGGACTGACCCTTTGGGCACTGCAGCCTATCCAGCCTGTGTAGCACCCATCTGCTCCAGGTCACCATTTAAAGGATCTGCAGTCAGTCATGATTTCAGGTATCAGCATATCTAGCTTTAATAAATTACTCTTTCTGAAGATTTCTGAGGTAACATCTTGGCTTTCGTAAGTCCACAGATATTCCAGCTGAACAGGTGAAAAAGAGAACTAAACAGAGAAGTGCCAATGTAATAAGCCCTGAAAATTATCCAGCATAACTTCCATAAAAACAAATCAAACCATCTTTTTTATTTTCAGCAATATGCATACATAATTGCATACAAAATCGAAATGTAATCAAATATGTACAAAATTCAAATTGTTCTTGTATAAAATTTCCAAATGAAGTAATACTAAAACTTGAAGCCACACAAGAACCAAACTGCTTGTTAACCACTCATTTCTTCTACTTCATATTAACTTGTCTGCATCACTTGGAAAAATAAAATGAGCTGTCAGCATAAATCACAAACACTTTTCACTGTGACAGTCATAACAGTATCAATCTGTCTGCAACAGGCAACTAGGATAAGAGGTAATTAAAATGTCAAAGTCAAGAAAAAAACCATTCTTTTGAGATTACTTTAAGAAATCAACTCCTCCTAAATACCTGAGTCTGAAGAGGGGCTGGGGAACACCACTGGTTAAGGTGGCTGAGTTTGCTTTTTCTAGAGAAGCTGAAATTAACAGTAAACATCTTGTGGTCTCAGTCCACAAGACAAGCATTTAAATCAGTATATCTGACAAACTGCAGTACTGCACACACTGAACTCTAATAGTCTTCCTGGCCAAAAATCTGTGGACAACAAACAAATTCTAATGCTTCATGTCCTTTTCTCAAACTCCTGTACGTTCCATGTTTGCATCATTAGGAAATAGGAATTTTTTTGTAACAGGTTAAAGACAGTTAAGTAGCAAAAGTAACTTTTTGTCACAGTACTGTGTTGTGGTGACAATTCATACAGTGACATAAACAAATATACCATTGTTGCCTTTAAGATAACTAGTTAAAATAATGCAACTGAGGTATTTGATAAATGATGGTGTCGCCCCTGAATACTGTTCCAGGTCATACTTGCCTGACTGCAGCAGAATACCTTGAAAAGTAACACACAGTTTCCATAAAAAAATAATTATCTCAGTTTCAAGAGGTGCCACAGTAAAAAAAAAAAAAAGCCTCATATGGCTGTAGAGACATAGTGAATTAAGACTGAACTCTCAGATATAAAGGACATTCATTTTCAACATCAGTTTAAATACTTAATTTCCAATTGGGATGGCAAGCCCTAAAACTTGGGCCATATCAGTGGTAAAGTGAAAGAATGCAGCATTAACATGTGATCTACAATCACATTTTTTTTTAAATGTACACTACAAACTATAAAAGATAAATCATTTTACAGAACAGTTTCTACACGACAGGTGGGAAGAGACTATGTCTTGCCCCAGAAATCCTTCCTCTTCTGAGCTCGTTCCAGTATCTGAGATGCAAGAGAGCTAGATGCTGCCGAGCGAGCAGAGATCTGAGACAACCTGTCATCTGTGGGGAAAGCAATAAGGGAAAAATAGGAAGATTAAATATACATATCAAAACACAGCTGACACTCTTGGCAGACTTTGAGAGTGTAAATATTTTTATGCCCTCTTTCACAATGAATGTTAAAATAGTACCACAATACACTTTAATGCAATTAGTTGGCATCTGATGTGCTGGAGAAGAACCTCACTAGAAAGCTTCTAGGATGTTAGATAAGTTTAAGAGAGTTACAAGCCCAACTCTTGACAAACTTCAGAACGAGATCCCTAGTGTCACCCAATCCTCCAAGTCATTTTTACATTTACTCTCCTGTGTCAGAAGAGCTCAGGAATTGTTCCTCTGCCACTGAAATCTGTATAGACTAGACTCAGACAGTAATATATTCTTAGATAACCTTAGAATAACGTGACTAAAATATCAGAACCCATGTTGCCAAGAGTCCTTCTGTGCCAAATGCAACTTGTGTCACAAGCTGTTGAAAGAAACGTGTATTCTGAAAAAAATTTATCACAAAGACAACAAGAAGTAGGCTTTAGAAATATACTTTGGAAGGGTCTTCCATTTGAATACAAGGTCCACTTCACACACAGTAGAACTCTTAAAATTGATCAATTGCTTGTCTGACAAAGCACACTATAATTCTTTAACAGCATTATTAAAATGTTGCAACAGCTCTGTCAAGATGCTATCTATGAAAAATATCCTTAATTATACTCATTTTCCTCAAATGGATTAAAAAGAACTGTATCACTACCTTCCAGCCCCCTCACCAACAAAATAACCCAAGAAAAAATTCCTCAACTAAATCCAAACGGCACCTCTACTTTGTCAGTGTTTGAATTAACTTTTTAGCAGCATTTCTAAATTCTTAAATAGGCTCAGACACTATGCATAACAACTATATTCTCATGCATGAGAAAACTGCTAACTGCACTTCTGCAAACAGACATGTCACTGGAATAACTCCCAGGTTTGTATGTACATGAACAAATATGAACGTACAAAATATCTGTGAGCTGGCACATTTAATCTGTTTCTGAAAGCTCATACATCATCACTCAGCTCATAGGGGAAAAAAAATAACACAGCAGTTACAACATTTAATCTGTGTGTGGCAAAGCTTGTGGGAAGCTGCAGAGTACTACAGGATTTTGCATGTTTTATGTATTTACACAGATTCTTGTCTGAGCCATCTGCACAACCCACATATTTTTCAGGCAACTGCAATGAGTAAGATAGAGAATCGGCCTGAAACTTGGTTAAAACCAAGGAGCAAAGGAAGCACAAGGGGTACAGAAAAAAGCTGTTGGTCGTTCTGGGGTATAACTATAAATAAACTGTAATCAGATATAAGGTTGGTCTGTCCATAATCTCATCTGAACCAAACAAACATGAGTGCCAATAGCACAGCGCCAAGCTCAACCTCAGACATCACACTAAGAAAAAGTATATGGCAGCTCAAGCTAATGAGGCTACAGTGCCCTTGGTTGACTCATGCTACTGAAAGAGTTTGTGTCTGCCTACAAAAGGGCCAAGCAGATGCACTGGTGGGCTGTGCATTGGCTGCTCTCCCAGACTAACTTTACACAAAACAGAAAAAAGGCCAAAACAGCAATCGGAATAGCAGGATGCCTTAAGTATCCGTAATACACTGAGCAGAGAACAGGTGTGAAAATTAAAGTCAGGGGATCATTTTATGCTGCACATCTGGTGCTAAAGTCTCACAAGCAAAACCTTTATCTGAAGGTTTGTGGTATGTTTTAGGTTGCATCCAAAGTTACTGCAGCTGCAATCTGGGCTGTGATCATTTTGCAGTTTGCTTCTGTTGCTATCAACACAGAGGCTTAAAATGTGTGGGGAGGAAACAATTTTAGGTATGGAACTAAGCAACCTACAGTAAGCCACATATTGAGCCACAATGGTCTATTTAATGCTCAGTCACATTTAATGGTTTATTCATGCTACACTATATCATCATGTTCAAATTTCAGATTACTAGGATGAACATTTTTAAATTATTTTGATGAAAAAATGCAGTAGTTATTCAAGCAAACACATAAACCAGTATTACTTACTGCTTCAAAAAATCTCTAACACTCATGCAAAAGTTAAAATTAATCTAGATTATATACATATGATATACAATAATACTTTGGGACAAGAAATACCTTCATCATTACAGTTTCTTTCCCGAAGGGGCAACTGGAAAGTTCTCATTTTTGGATTGCCAAGATTCCCTAAGACAAAAAGTCAAAGGCACAATTTTGAATAATTTCAAAATAGATACAGGATAGTAATTCATTTTAGAATATTTAAAAATGTTGCAACGTTATTTCTGAAACAAGAGTGTTATTAATAGCAAAAATACCCAAAAATCCACCAGACTCTAAGCTGAGGTAAAATAAATTTACTCCATTGTATTCTTCTCAAGACACCTCTTTAGTACATGCTACAAGTTACTTAAGGAACTGCACTCAATGTGCAGAGCTAGAATCCAGCACTGATTCGAACCTCTTTCTGAGGAAATTCTCTGGATTTCATGTTCCCACTTAACTGGACAACTACTTGTTCCATTCTAGAATGGAAATACTACTTTTGAGCTAATCTCTATAATCAAGAGAGCAAGAATTGTGGGACCTTAAGCAGCTATACAAAGTCTTTCTGGAATGAAGACTAAGGGGGGAGGATTCTTTTCTTAATCCAGTTTACATCCTCAGTACTCTTAAACATTGTTAACAATCTCTGAAATGCTCCAGCACAAATTCCTCCTCAGCCAAGAAAAGGCTTTTCTCAATATCCAATAAATCTTCTATAGGTGACTTTTTTATTTCCATATCCTGCAGAAATATTTAAGGAGCTTATCTCTCAGAAATCGAAAACTCCTGCAAAGTAATACTGCACCATAAAGGTCTCAGTTACACATTGATGTTGGCAATTGCAGCTGGAGAAGTGTTAAAGCATCCAGTTGTAGCTTAGATACTAAAAATTAGAGGAGCTTATGCTAAACCAAATTATTCTCATGGTAAGTACTTATTGAAACTCATAAGGCAAAATTAGACAGACTACTAGAATGTAATGATATTAGTGGAATCTGAAACTAAGGTGGAGTGTTGTGCACATTTCCTCAGCAAGACTAACCATACAGTAGAAAAGCTTTCGTTTACAAACAACACATTCTTTGTAGAAAGTGTAACGCAGCAAGTTCAGCATTCTCTTGGCCTGAATACTGCAGTGTGGTCATTTCCATCCTGCAGCACTCTAACAAAGATGGTTAATACACAAAACCCACCATTATGCTGGAATTCTGGATCCTTGAGAGTCCCTTGAATACGATGAGAGGGACTCCACCAAGGCACAGAGGAGCTTTTTGCTGACTTGAGCACGGAAGTTGCAGAGGAATGTTCTTGATGAGCTGAAGCAAGAGGAACTTGCTCATCAGCAACCCTGTTAGGAGGCCACGGATCCTGCCTAAGTGGCAGAGGATCCACAGTTCTCAGCCCAGCAGGTGGAGAGTTAAACAGTGAAACAGCTTTCATTTTCATGTCAGGCTATAGAAAGAAGAAAAAAAAGGATCAAAAAACCCACAAAATCCCAGCATCTCATACACAGTCTTACAGTACAGATCTTCACATATGCAGCAAATGTTGGCTTTACAGTTACACTTCTTATAAGAGTAATAAAACAATAAGTATTCCAAACTTGTGAGACAGCCTAAAGAGAATCTGTTGCTAATAATAAGTGTTTAACATGGTCTGAAAGTAATCTAATCAGGTCAAACCAAGAGCTTCTTTTCCTCACAACAAAAAACTGTGTTTTTAGATTTTGAAACAACATAACCAACTTCTCATGTGATTGTATCTGCTTCTATTACAGAACTTACTACAGAGGATGTATGCAGTTGAATGGTAGCTGTCTCTGTAGAACCCAGACCAAGCACAACTTGACAAAAAGTATCCCAATTTTGAGAATGACAACTAAATGTTTCTATTTTTCTTTTAGTAACTATGCAAGCTGCTAAGTAAAAGTAGCATGAAAGTAAAGGAAAGGAAGAGTGAAACTACTCTGGCACATTAACCTATCTTGTACATAAGCACCCAACCTCTCTCTCTTGAATTTCTTTCAAATCAAGCAGTCTGGAGCTGTGCCCTATGTCAGTGGCTACAATAACATTAATGGGGAAATCAACAGCTCCAGTAGTCTCAACCCCTTTGCTTGATACCCTCAAAAAATTATTTATTCAGACATGGGCCTTTTTCAGTCACAGATACTGAGAATTTTAGGATAGCAAATGACTACTCAAGAGAAAGATGTATCAAACAAATTATTCACTATTACTTAAACAGCACATTCCTAAAATTCATAATGGTTAAGTGTCTTTTCTGGCTCACCCGGAAGGACCTTCTTTTCGAAGGGTCTGTTCCTAAGTCTCGTTTTCTCTGTGGTGAAGATGAAAACTTGAATTTAGGAGGAGACACTAAAACTGTACCTCCTATTGGAGAAGATGAAAAATACTGTATTACATTAAATAACCTAATAAACTGATTCATATATGTTTTTTATTCTTCAGTTCTTGAAATACTGCTTTGCATTTAGAAGTCTTTTTACCAACAGTTGGGGTAGTGCGATCATGATGAGTCCTCTGAGTTCCACCAAGAGCTCTCAGCTTTGGAGTAGGAAGCCTGCCACCAGTCCTTGAGGATACAGAAGAATCTGACACAGTTGCAGAAGTATTCAATTCTAAATTTTCACTGAAAAAAAAAAAAGAGAAATTATTAAAGGACTAGCTAAGGACTCAGGAGTCTTGCAATCAAGCTTTTTGTTTCTAATCAACTCCTACAAGGAAGCCTAAGGCAAGACAGTTAAGGCCATAAAACCCCAACAGCCTACAGCTAAAATATCTGCTTGAAAAGGGGAGTCCTGGATTCCAGCCCTTGAGCCTCAGTTTGTGTATTTTAATTTTTTTGTGTAAATGGATAAAATACATAAATGGTCTCAAGCTGCAAATGCAGGCTCCCTCTGTCCCAGTAAACCCCTATTGCTACACAATACAGAGTCTCAGCAGGAGGGTTGGAAAAGGTATTCACCCAGAAAAACCCTGAATCTGGTTGCCACCTTTGAGATGGAAGTGTGGGTTTGACACTTTTCAGTCAATGTGGTCGAACTGAAATCAAATATCCCACATGTATGTAATCGCTATAGCCCCCAGGTTATTAAATAAATCAGCACTACCACTTCATTCTTCCTCCAGGTGCATTTCAAAAGGAGGTGGGCAGCACACCCACACTGGGCAAAGAACCTGCTCCTCTCAGTGCATGCTAGATGAATCTAGGCAAAGAATTCCTCATTTCTAGCTCTCAAGAAGGCTTAGATAACATGCAAGTGTTAAGCTGCTCTGCATGGCCAAGTCTAGCACACATCTCAGCAGACATAGAACCATATTTCAGGATGAAAGAAAACCTTCAATGTCAATCAGAGGCATAAGTGAGGCAGAGAAACTTAGAGGGGTTTTCCAGATGATAGTTTTGAAAGTCTGCACTTAATTTCTACTTGGATCTAGCATCTCAATTTTTCTTTGTCTGGGTTTTGCACACAGGGTATTACTCCCAAAGGAGATTATCACAGCTCCTTACCTTTGATTAGTGCTGCAACACCAAAAATAAAACCAAATGAGGAATATAAAATGCTTAGATTGCATGGTAACAAGAGTCAAAGTTACTGAGATTTAAATATCTATTAAACTAAAATATGGTATAAAAAAAAAGGTATGCAAAACCTGCACAGCAAAAAGCCAGAGACTTCTGTAACTAAATACAATTTGGATCTTTGAACTGTCAAATACAGTACTACACACATGCTGAATTGATCTCTCATCATTTATAAATACTCCTCCAACACCCCTCCACCTTTTTCCAACCTGTGCTCAGTAACATAAAGATCAGTGATTAATGGATGCTAATTATTTTTTTTTCTGCCAAGTCCTTCATCTTTGTTCATGATTTTTTTTTTTCAAATAGATGCTTAAGTACAAGATTGGATGATACTCTCAGGCACATGGTGTGACTCTTGGGGATGGTCCTGTGCAGGGCCAGGTGTTGGACTTGATGATCCTTGTGGGTCCCTTCCAATCCTTCTGATTCTGTGAAGATTAGCATGTATCCTATCCTTTCACTCCTATCAATCCTCCGTTGTCAACTTGAAGCAAATTGTGAGTTTTAACTTTCACTAAACTTGAACTTGGCTGCTGTGTAATGAATACTCAGTTCCAAGAGGCTCATACTGCAAATTTTATAGTTTTGGAGAAAAACATTAGAATTGCTCATGCATCTACAAACACCTGTCCTGTAAGTTAGAAATCCAGTATTCCTAATGATGGATCCATTTCCATCAACCAGCTCAATGTCTTAAACTTTCTCATTACTTATGATACTGTTAAAAACAAAAATAGTGTCACACCAACTTAAACCAACTTCTTCTCTTAATTAAATCCAGTTTTAAAACATAAATTAGTTAACCTACAAATTTCTGAGCTGTTAAAGGAAAAAAAAATATATATATATATATACACACACACATACATATATACATCACTAAAATGTTCCATTTTACCCTTCAGTTTTCATATCTTCTTTGGCATCCTTATTGTTTTCTTCTAACTGCTGAGCCACAACTGCACCCTGTTCATCTTGTTTTTCTTCCTCTTCTGTTGATTGACATTTTTCTCTTTCTTCAGTATCTTCTTGTTCATCCCAAACTAAACGTCTTTTGACTGGAACAGTTAAAGCATCTGACATGTCTTTCTTTCCAGTGTTATTCTGGTGTGATTGTTCTCTGGAGTCAGGCTGCTGTAGCCCTTGAGGGCTTGGTACAGCCTCTTTTTCAGAAACTCTAGGTAACAAAGAACACAGCATCTCATATCACTGATTTGCACGATATATGTGTTCTATGTAGAATACATTCATCCAGTTCAGTCCTTTGCAAAAAGTACAGCTCAGATATTAAAAAGTAGTACAGTTGACATAATGAATGGTTAAATTGCCACTGAAGTTTCAACTGATGTTTAAGAACAACTCGTTTTCAAACTAGAGTCTATGAAGACTCTTTCTGGATTACCAGTTCCAAAAATGCAATGTAAATTAGTGCTCTATTTTCAATTTAAACAACAAGTTAGATTATCATAAGTGCTTAAAAAATAATTATTTCTGCACAAAGGGACTCTCTGATGGCATACTTTTAAAAGCCAAGAAGTTTAGAAGACTCTCCTTCAGGCCCAACTTTTCAAAGTATTAAACTCTCAACTGCTGACAGAAATCAGTGCAAATTAGCCCAGTGCAGAGAAATGAGATCAGTAAGAGGATCTGTATTTTACAGGAAAAGAAAACAAACCAGTAGACCAAAACATTTACACCACATTTAACAAATTACATTGTAATAAATATTATTTTACATGTCATCCCACAACCCTTATTAGAGTTACAGTCATGCAAATGGGTAGATCTCTGACACACAAGTAGTGTGTGTACAGCACTCTACAGTGGAATACAGAGGCATCCAAGGCTTTGTTCTTAAATATCAAATCTCAGAGAAGACACAAATTACTTTTTTTTCCCCCTCCCTGTTTCAGCTATAGCTGTCTGTACATTTTACTAACATACTAATTCTGAATTTTCCTAGCAAGGGATTTAATATCTGTCAATTCTGATAGCCTTCAAAGAAAGGAGAAAATGGATGTACATCATTCCAGTTCCTAGGTTTTCAGCTCCAAACTAAACAGTGTCTAAGATTCAACCACAAAATTAACCAATCCTGATGAGAATATCAATAACATCTAAGTAGACAAAACAAATTTCATATCATTCCAGTGGAAAGAAGAGTATTACCTCAGTATGACTCAGTGCAAAAATCTTCCAGATTTGATGAGACTAAGGTTGCCACACTAAATATGCATTTGTGAAGAATTATATAACTTTCTCTTCTTCCAGAAGACTGGACTGTGCCTCATTTTCCATTTGAGCACACAGCAACTGATAAATGCCCTCACCTCTTCCAGAGACTTTGCATATCACAGAATTGCAGAACAGCCCAGGTTGGAAGGGTCCCCAAAAGACCAACTAGTCCAACCCTCCATGGGGAAAGAGAGCCTAGATGATTTCTGGACACGCTGTCCAATTGCATCTTGAACGCAGTCAAACATCCAAGATCGCACACATCTGATGAGCCTATATTCAGCATTTTGCTCTGTTTCAAAGCTGCAGAATAACAGGCAGGAATGATGACCTTACCCAGCAAGATCTAGTGCTCTGATGTTGTTGCTGATCCCTTCTTCTGAACTGGAAGTTGAGGACACATCCCAAAGACTGTTATTATCAGACAGGATCTGATTGAAATGGTATCGGGAGAAGTGTGTTCCCTCTACTCGTTGCCTGTAAGTCTTTGCTCTTTCTCGAAGTTCTCTCACCTATACATCAAAGTTTCATAAGTTGCATGTCTGTTTAAAGTTCGCTATTAGCCGACTACAAAGTATTTGCATTAGCTATTGGTAGCTAGAAGAGAAAGGCAAGTTACTCATAATACAGGGCCAGCCACAGCACAAACACTGCATGCTGCAAAAAAGGTAACAAAAGGAAAGCAAAAATAACAAAAGCATATATTCAGTAAGCATGTTTGAGCCACGAAGCCAAAGCAAAATTGTTAATTATTCATTCCATAAGCACAAAAATTTATGCAGTAACTATGAATAAGTTTAATGCTGGATTCTAGTCTTTCCATCAGCGCTCAGACACAGTGCTCTAAACACTGAAAGAGGAATTTCTATGCAACCAACCTCCATATACCACATGGAATTTAGAGTGTTTTGAGATGCCTAAGGAGAAGAATACAGAATTATTTTTAAATTTCTTATTTTTCTCTCAACATTGTATTGTTACTATCACCCTTGTAACTTTACTTCAGTCTAAGAAATTAAATACGAAAAGCCTGCCAACATAGCTCTATGCTGCCTCCCTGAGATTCAATAAAAAGCTCTAAAACAAATATATCAGCACTGGTATTTCACCAGTTTTCTGCCAACTTGAGGAAATCAATTTAGATTCCTAAGCATCAGCAAAATACTAAAAAATACATTCACCACTAATTTATAATTATTTCAAGTTAACAGATCTATGTGCATGTACAATACTGAGTTTGTATGCTGCAAACACTGCAACTGTCTCTAGCTACATTCATCTTAGTGAGAAGCTGATAACTGTTGGAGCTACTGTATGTAAGACGTAATATCAAAATTATTCATTCTAGGCTATCAGTAACTGTAAGAATGAGACACAAAACTGTTCAATTTTAGTTTAAATAAAAAAGTGATAACCCCTCTCTTCAGACATCATACACTATAATTTTTATGGTTAAGACTATTTAAACACACATGCTATCTTGTGTCCTTCACCCAAACACAATTAAAGTGCAAGAAGAAAAAGGAAAAACAAAATTTTTATATTTAATTTATTAAAAATAACTTTGTGATACCATGTGAATTCTGGCTTACTAAAAATGGTACGCAGGAAATAAGCATTTTGTAAAATAGCAGGAAAGTAATACTGACACTTTCCCTGGCCCGTTTTCCTAGCTTTTCTTTTTTATTCTTCTTTCATGATAGATTTCACATCATTCCTTCTTAGTGGGCTAAATTCTGCTAATCCCACTGAAAGTAACTGGATGCAGCAGATGGATATCCAGCTAACATCCACAATTTGACCCACTAAACTCGCAAAGAATAGCCCATTAAAAATATATGCCTGTCATTTTCAGAGGGGAATTTAAAGTTTGATGTGCAAGTGATTTATTGGATTACTCGTCTTAAGTAGAAGAATGAAAAATTAATTATGATAGCCACAACGGAAGGAATATAAATCCAGAGCAACAGGGTACTGCAGGGGGAGGAAGAATACTATGTCTCCAGTGAATTGTGAAGAAGTACAAAGGACAACCATCTCCTTCAGTGACTCAGGAGGCAGCATTAACTCAGCAGGACACAGGCCCCAGAGAGCCCTACTGTAATCATTAATTGCCCACATTAATTTTTCAAAAGCATAATTCAAAGTGACTTTTTTTTCATATGACTGCTGAAAAGAAATGCTTAATAATAAATTGCAGAGAAGCAGTCTAGCAGTAATCACTATGGCTAAGGTCACACCAGGATTCTACTATGGCATTTGCCTGTTTGGACTCAGAACTTCAGAAACTCTGCTTTGGACCCAAAGTTACTCATGTGCGGTCCCAACTAAGGCAGAAACAAGACTGGATCAGCAGAGCCTATCATCTAAGTACTTATGCTAAGCTAGAGATATTCTGTAGGCACCCTTGGTAAGGGTGAGTGTCAACAACTCACCAGATGTAGAGAGGTTAGATACAGTTTTGAAGAACATTTCATTAGTATGGGAAAAGGTGTGGAATCATGTAGAAACCAAAAGAACTGTTGGACAGCCTGTACTGTAAATGGCCAAAGTACCTTTGTTGCTTTACAACAAAATCAATGCACTTGGCACTGTTTTTCAAGTTATGCAGACTTTCATTAATCTGCTGTTAATATATTTCTCATATGGCTGGATTCTTTCTTACGTCTCGACCATGAATGAATATTTCATTCAGTCCTCTTATCTTACAGAACCATAGAATATCCTGAGTTGGAAGGGACCCACAGGGATCATCGAAGTCCAACTCCTGGCCCTGCACAGGACACCCCCAAGAGTCACACCACATGCCTGAGAGCATTGTCCAAATGCTTCTTGATCTCTGTCAAGTGGTACTCTGACTATTTCTCTGGGGAGCCTGTTCCAGTGCCCAACCACCCTCTGGGTAAAGAACCTTTTCCTAACTTCTAACCTAAACCTCTCCTGACACAGCTTCATGCCATTCCCTCGGGTCCTGTCACTGGCCACCAGAAAGATCAGTGTCCCCCACTCTCTTCCCCCCCGTGAGGAAGCGGTAGATTGTAATGTCTTCCCTCAGTCTCTTCCTCAGCAGTGACTTCAGCTGCTCCTCATATGGCTTTTCCTCCTTGGGACACTCTCTAATAGCTTAATATCTTTCTTATGCTGTGGCACCCAAAACTGCACACAGTACTCCAGGTGAGGCTGCCCCAGTGCAGAGCAGAGCAGGACAATCTCCTCCCTTGACCAGCTGGTAATGCTGTGCCTGATGCCCCCCAGGACACGGTTGGCCCTCCTGGCTGCCAGGGCTCTGCTGACTCATCTTCAACTTGTCATCGACCAAGACCCCCAGGTTCCTTTTTGCGGCACCGCTTTCCAGCATCTCATTTCCCAGTCTGTACAAACATCTGGGGTTGCCCCATCCCAGGTGCAGAACCTGGCATTTGTCTTTGTTCAGCTTTATACAGCTAATGATTGCCCAGTCCTCTAATTCATCGAGGTCTCTCTGCAGGGCCTCCCTGCCTTTGAGGGAGTCAACAGTTCCTCCCAATTTAGTATCATCACCAAACCTACTCAGTATCCCTTCCAGTCCCACATCCAAGTCATTTATGAAGATGTTGAAGAGCACAGGCCCTGTGGAACCACTAGGGACAACTCACCAGTCTGATGTTACCCATTCACTATTACTCTCTGTGCTTGACCCATGAGCCAATTGGTCACTCACCACATGATGTGTTTATCCAGTTGTGTGCTGGACATTTTGTCCAGAAGAATCATGTGAGAGACAGTATTGAAAGCTTTACTGAAATCCAAAAAGATTAGATCACCTGGTTTCCTGTGATCAACCAGGTGGGTTACCTTGTCATAAAAGGAAATTAAGTTTGACAAGCAGGACTTTCCCTTCATGAAGCCATGCTGGCTGTGACTAATGACTTCAGGTGTTTCTCAGTACCTCCCAGGATAATCTTCCATATAATTTTACCAGTAATTGAAGTGAGACTGACAGGCCTATGGTTTCCAGGGTCATCTGACTTGACCTTCTTGAAAATTGGGACAACATTAGCCAGCTTCAAGTCAATTGCAGTCAACTCTCCAGATTCTCAAGATCATTCGAAAAAGTCATTAAGAGAGGCTTTGCAATGACAATCACCCTTCAGCTGAGTATTCTCGGAGGAACCTCATCAGGTCCCCTAGATTTCCAGGGATCCAGTTCAAGCAGTAGATCCCACACAAGTTCAGGGTCAACTGGCAGTTTATCACTCTCACAGACATGGTCCTTCAGCTCAGGGCACTGGGACCCCTTAGCCCATCACCAGTGTTGAAAGCAGAGGAAAAGAAAGCATTAAAGATCTCTGCCTTGTCTATGCCTGTTTGTGAGGTGACCATCCTCATTCTGTAACAGGTCAGTGTTGTTTCTGCACTGCCTTTTGCTATTAACATATTTAAAAAAACTCTTTTTATTATCCAACACAGTACTGTTCAGCTTCAACTTCAACTGAGCTTCAGCCACACAGATTTTCTGGAGTCCTCCCGTGTCACATAACCTTGCTTCCACTGGGCATACACTTTCCATTTTTGCCTTAGCTCCAAAAGAAGATCCCAGCTCGGCCAAGACAGGCTTCTGCCTTATCTGCTTGACTTCCAACATTTTGGAATTGCCATACTGGATCCCATTTTATCATTCTTAGAACACAAATATTGACGGATCCTACAGAGAGGAGATAAAAAAAAGCCTGGCCAAGAATCAGGTCTATCAGGATTTTTATTCTTGTGTTAACAGAAGTTTTAAGATTTAAGCTTGTTTTTCTTACAACCAATCCTGAAGACCAGAAAATTACAAGCATTAACCTTCTTCTTTGCTTTCCCTCTACCCACAAAAAGCTTTATTAAGAATTACAACCCTCAATGATACATATGGAAATAATAAGATAATACCAAATTTAAAGAACTCTATATAGAAAATATCCCACACAGTAACACATTCACACAATTAATTATTCTTTGTCTATTAGCAAAACTGGTTTGATATGCTGCGCTGCTTTTGGCTGGGATAAATTTCTTTATGATACAAGTCATATGTGTTAAATTAAGTAGCTCCTATGGGGCTATGTTTTGGGTTTATGCTGAAAACAGTTGACAACATAGATGTTTTAGCTGTTGCTGAATGGAGCTAAAAGGCCTTTTCTGTTTCTCACCCTGCCCTGTCAGCAAACTGGCTGGGGGAGCACAAGAAGCTGAGAGGGCACACAGCTGGGACAGCTGACCCCAACTAACCAAAGAGATATTCTTGCTGTGCCCAGAAAGAAAAGCTGGGGAAAGGAGGATGGCAGGAATATTTGGAATGACAGCGTTTGTATTCCCAAGTAACCATTACATGTGATGGAGCCCTGCTTTCCTGGAGATTCCTTGTTCTGCTTTCCTTGCATGCATGACTTTTGCTTTACCTATTTAACTACCTTTATCTCAACACGAGTTTTACCCCTTTACACTTTTACCCTCCAAATTCTCTCCCCCATCCCACTGTGCAGGAGTGAACAATTGGTTCTGTGGAGCTCAGCTCCTTACTGGGGTTAAACCCTGACAGGCATGTGATTTTAAAGTCTAACAGAGACAGGTAATTGCAACTATAAAAATCTCTTCTATATGAATTCATACCAGGATCTAATGTAGATATGCACACATGAAAACGTGTATGCAATTAAAGCACACTTGTCATCAATATTTGTTATTATAGTCTTAAAATTAATTTGGCTCTTCCAGCTACCCAGCACAATTCCTTCATTTAGAAGACCCCAAAAATCACAATAATTCTTTTTTTTAATTCTTCATGCCTACTGGCAAGTAACTTCTTTCTAGTTTCCTGCAATTCCCTTTTCAGCACGAAAATCTCCGTGGAAAAGTCTGACACACCCAAAACACTTTGCTACAGTGTGGGAAATCCTTAATTAAATGCTGCATGTAAAGCTAAACATCCATTCTCTAGCTGCAGTCTCCTCATTCTTTCCCTTGACTATACTGCAGTGACTCCTCCCAGCTTACTGTGCCACAAACACAATATACCTCAAGGCAATGTATCCCTTTCCCTTTATTTGCCTACAACTCAGTCACTCTTGAAGCTGAGCACCACTCCTTATTGTTTTGAATGTTACTGATGCAATATGAACAAATTAAAATCTTACATGCCAGAAAAATGATATAATATTCTATAGAAACGTTCTGTATACCACTTAGGCTGCATGCAATAGTTCACAATATTCTACAGCCTCAGTTACAGTAAATCTAATGCATGTATTGATACATATAAAACTGTTGCTTGTTTTCAGTCCTCTAACATTCTCTTGAGGCTGTTTCCACAGAATGGATTATCTCATGCATGCATATACAAAATCTGATTATGAATCATCTTATACTACAATATACTTTAAACTTAGAGACCTATTCCTCGTTACGTACTTTTTATGTATTCTATAAAATATTTCCTTCTGCCTAAAATGAAAATGACCTTCTAGATTAAGTCCAGTGAGAAAACACAGAACTGAATGCTACCACACTACTCCTGCAATTCTCAGAGAACCTTATTTGCAAATTCTCAAAGCTCAGCATCCTAGAACCATCTGCTCCAGTTCTACCTTCCACATCACCTTAGTCCTGACTGGTGAGAAAACTCACATTTCCAAGTACCTGCCACACAGTTAGCAGTGCAGTGTCTCACAAAGGCTCCCTCTATCAGCTGGGAGAAACCTAAGTCAATTAAATGAAATCAGAGTTGCATAACTAGCTCTAGAAGTTTCTTAGCACACTAAGGGTTTTGATTTACTTAACTATCTCAGGAAATCATAATTAATAATGCTGCTAAGTAATCCTATGGTCCAAAGGCTGCCCACCATTTTCAGAGTTCTGTCAAATGAGTTCCTACACAGTGTAATATGGATTGCAGCTACTGAATAACTACAAGGAAATACATGGTCTGGCTGAAACTTGCAAGAAAAATTGTCAATTTTATGCTGTGTATGACTGAATTCAGTTGACTGCTTTGAATGGATTCAGCATCGTAAGCTATGAAACTGAGCCTGACCATCAAGCTGATCTAGGCTGATACTATGGTGGCCTTCTCCTTTTATTCCCTTGGAATCTCCTATCATTCAACTCTGTATTTTGAACACTTCTACTTATTAAAACTGGGCTGAACATCAATAGCAAGATTACCTGCCAGAAGAGACTCTGTTCTGAATGATTCTGATTGTAAGGGAAACAAAACTCCTCCCTCACTTTGGATGTCACATTAATATATTTTTTAAGTCTCACCATCTCTTTTTTTTCTTGTTATGTATTATACTGACTTGTCAGAACCTAATTGTCTTTGTATACTCACCTTAGGGAGCTTGAATCATTAGCATTACAATCTCAAAACTCTATCTTATAAACACCACAATTCGAAGTTTTTGCATCTAAAAATCAAAATACAAAGCATACTTAGGCTTCAGGTTTTCTAAGAGTACTCACCTGGTTGTGAACTTTACTCCTAATACGAGACCAAGTTCCATCTTTGTAGAAATACTGGGCAGGGGACAAAAATTTTGACCTATATTCAGTGTTCATCTTCCTAAGAAATCAAGAATGAGGAGAGGAAAAAAAAGACAGAAAGGGTAAAGCTTGATATCTAGAATACTCTTTAAGAGCACTTTTAAAGTTACATCAATAAACACATATGTACTTGCACTTACATGCCAGTGAGATGTGAAAAACACATGCACAAACAACTCAAACCAACACAACTAGGAAAGCTGTGAAAAAAAACTCATTCAGTTGGTGGCCCTTTAAGTACATATTCATACTGTTTTTTCCTCACAACACTTTTACCTGAAGCTTTTGCTCTGACAGCCAAATCAGGAGAACGTGATACACACATAAGCCTCAATCACTTCAATGTAAAGTGCAGCATCTTGACTCAAATCGCTAATAAAGGTATATTTAAGTAAAAATGCTGTTTTGGCATTAATGTGTCTGAGAATTTCCTTCTATGAACTCCACTTTAAAGGCACTCTGCATATGGGTGGGGTGAACTGCTGGGGCTAGAAACATCTGACTTCCAGAACACTGGTCAGTATAATTCATTTAACTATGTCCTACTGGCTTTGATCTTCAAAAGGCCTCTTTACTTGAAAAGATGGGTTCATTTTCCCTTCTGCCACACACATACATACACAGAAAAATTAACATCATCTAACCTATAGCAAGCAACGAGTAGTACTTCCTTAAGCACTGAACTGTGGATGTATCAGCTTAAATCTAAAGACATTTTTGGTTTTAATCTTGCTTCAGAACATTACTAACTTTATTTTAATATATTCAGCATTGGGTGAAAAAGCCCTCTTTTTAAATCCTTCTTCAGAAATAGGTCATAAAAGCCTGAAGCCACAGAATAAAAAGCACCTTTTCAAAAGAAAAATACCAAGGTCACAAACCCTTTATACTCAAAATTTCTTTCAATATGTCTCTTTCTTTAAAACCAATTGAATTTTTTCAGTTTTGGTTGCAAAACTAATGGATTAGCTCAAAAAACACATCACTGCTATGCCTTGATTGCAGTCACTCTGCAAAAGCAGGCCATGCAACACAGCTTGCATTCTGTCTGCATGTTGAGAACTTGCACATTTTGACAGCTATTTGCCCAGTGATTTTTTAAGAAAAATCTGTCTTATGCTATCACACTGAAGGCATAAGAGGAAGAAATTCACCCTTAAATGAAAAGAGCCACACCATCTGATCAAGAATTTTACACAGTACTCACTGCAAAACTGACTACAATCCACCACATCAGAGTGCTAAGAAAACCAAAGAGTTAAAGATTTTAGCTACACTATATCCGCTTACTTTTTCATAAAGCAATTTTATTTCACAGAATTTTGTAATCAACTCCCAATATCCAACAGCATTAAGACTCAGTAAGTCTCCTCTCCCATTTTTAATTTAATGCCTTAACACTGCCAGAAAGAATGAAAGCAATTCCTGGAACATATATTAAGCACAAAGACAAGAGAGATGGTTCATTTTTGCATTTTAAAGCCCACGTCTATTCTTGCCCTTTATTTCTTTTGACATATCTCAGATGTGTATAAAATGGAAATATGAGTTCAATTCCCGCAATGTAGGCATGTGGCAGAAAAAAAAGATACTTTGATAGTGCTCAGTAACATACAATTTCATTTCATTTCCATGCTTGTCAGATCACCCTAAATGGGACAGATCTCTCTACTCCTCTTTACCTCATGTGTCTGCTTTTGTTACTCAGGGACAGAAGGCAGTAGGGACCAGAAAAAGCAGAGATCAAGTACAATTACCACAGTTTTAAGGTGTGGAGCAAGCACAGGAGAGCAGTTTGAGAGGTGACTATGACTTCTGAAGGACTTGCTAAAAGTTTAGTAGCAGCACTGCACCAATTTAATTTCATTCACGTTAAATTTATTAGTAATACTATTATTGCATCACAAGGTTCAACTGAACAGGAGTGGCTACAAAGTTTCCACTTCTGTTGACCAGGGAAGAGGCTGGAAATTAACACCAGGTTTAGATGTAACCACAGGACACAATCCCAGCGCTGCAAGGGGGCATTTGCCCCTGCAACTATACCATGGTGTGGTTAAAGGTCCACTGTCCATCATTCTAAATATTAGGCTGCTGTACACCTACTCACTAGTCTAGGTTTTCCTATTTTATACATACCCATGACTTGTATGTAAAGAGAGGGGCTTTGGACTGATATGGTGCTTATTTTTTTGTTTAGGATGTTTCTGTTCTGACTTCCCTTGTTTTGCTGCATCTTCTGCTGGTTTTTGAAACGGTTCTTCCCTCTTACTCTAAGGCAAAGATAATTTTAAAAATACCACATTAGCTAACAATCTGAAAACCCTCATATTTCTTTTTGACATCAAGCTCTTGCAAATAGTTAATTTTATTTTAGTGTTAGCTCTTTTGCATATTTAATACAAACAAAAATATCACATTCTTTTGTTAATACAAAAATAAACTAACAAAATGCCAAAGCTAAGTCTCTGAGTACAACATTCAGTTAGTTAGATGATCCGTTTTGTACATTTTACAAAATTAACATGAAACACAGAAATAAAATAATACAATACCTGCACATTCTAACCTGAGTCCAAAAGGCAAATTTTTTATTTCCTGCCATTATGTTTTACAAATTATTAGATTGATCTGTTTGGTTTTACACAAAAGATTCTTTTTTCCTGATTTATTTTATTCTCTTGGAAATCTCATGCATGACTTCTGATTCTGCTAGAGATCCTCACAGATACTGTTCAAATTCAAGGGAAAAAAAATCCACCAAAATCCCCCAAAACTCTTTCAAGATACCAATCAGAGAAGAGATACTGGTATAAACAACCAGTTTTTTAGACACTTTCAACAAAATTCCCTTCTCATGACTTCTCTTACTTCACTGTATTAGCTGTTCTCAAAAAACAACCTGAAATTCCAATATTAAAACCAGACAAATGCTTCCTGAAAGCCTCAGGCTTTTCAAGCTTTCTTTGTATCTGCTAAAAGAGGCAAAAGGGGACATAAAATTCCTCATTCCCAAATGGGATTTAAAGCACTGGGCAGGTCTGAGTTTTATATGACAAAACCTCCAAGCCAACAATCACCTCAGAAGTACCAATGGCTTTAAACTAAGCCACAGGCCCTGCATATGAAGTACACATTTTGCTCAGCAGTCATCCTAGGGAACATGTTGTCTGACAGTGGCCCTTTCTGTTTTCTCAGGAACAGAGATGAGTAGTGAGGAGACTCATTTGTGGTCCTTGTACCAGAAGGATGGCTAGCTAACCTGCAGGAGTTTAGACAACACTATACTTGGCAGCTTGCTACAAAAATAAACATTCGTACATCCCCTTTGCAAAATAGGTTCAGTCATGCACTCTAAATTGCTCTCACCTATTTTTAGAAGGTCTCAGTCTGAAACAATTCCATTTCATTTCATGTATCTTGTAAAAATGACATAGGAATGTTTCCTAAATGTCCACTGAAGTTTGTACAAGTCAACAGCAAGACAAGGAAATGCAAGACAGCCAAATTTTCATAAAAGACATTTTAATATTTAAAATTTACTTTAAAATGTCATTTAAAATTGTTGTTTTAATGTCTTTTAAAAATAGAAATTTAAAAATGTCTTTTACTCTTACAAAAGATGATAATATTTTGAACTGAGTAACAGAATCTACATAGGCTACATAATGTCCTGTTATAGCCCCATACAATTACTTACCCTTTCAACTTATTAACTGTAACCCTTCCTCCATGTTTCTTCAAATTACAACTATTGGCTGAAAATCAGTTCCAATTGTAACAATTTCCATACATCGACATTATTTTTTATTTACACTATCTCTAATTTATGACATTCAAAAAGTACCAGACCTCCCATTTAGCCCTCCTGCACACCAAGAGACAACACTGGTAGCAACGAGAGTATAAATCAGAGATTTAAACTTCAGAAACTGTCCTAATAACTAAAAACAAAGTTTCAAGTGGGAACAAAAGAATTGAATATTTAAAAAAATAAATTAAACCACTTGAAAACTCAGAAATACACACTTAAAATTTCATTGTAAACTGAAAAAAATTAACTACAAAAGAAACTACAAAACCCACTACAGAAACCCCAAAGAGCAGAGCTGTACAGTGTTATTTTCAGTCTTTTATAGCAAAACCACTATTGAGTCCAGTGTCATTAGCAAAGGCTCTACAATGTAACTAAAAAATTTCAAAATAAACCCACCTCATTGTAAAATAGATCAAAACTATATAAGTACTACTAAAGCCTTTCATTCAGGGAAAGATTTACTTGTTCACAAACCGGAAATTCTTTCTCTTCTGAAACACCTCTCTCTTGTGGATCCTTAACAGGAGGAGACCCTTTGAAATTTCTCTCATATGCAGTTTCAGAAGTAATTGCAGGAGATTTAACCACAGGTGTGGATTTCCTTGTGTTGTAAATAACCTTGGGGAGAGAAAGAAAATAAAACAAAGAAAAAAGTGAGATTTGCTTACCATGAGAGTAAATTTTCAAAATCTGTTAACTGATTCACGCCAATACACTCATGTATGAGCAGAGAGATAGTTGTGGGTAAAATACAGCATGAACTCTTAGGACAAATCCAGGAAAAATTTAAAATTAAATTTTAATTAAAACTGATGAAAATAAATTTAAAAGTGATCAAGTCAGACACAGTTAAACCTGTGATCAAATGCTGTTCTTACTAAAGTTTGCTATCAGAGGTTTTGTTTATTTGGGAAGACAGTTCACCTTCAGAGTTGTATGCAGAATCATGCTTTTTGAAAGGCACGCCATAAAACTTCCCTACGCCTCCTCAGTACATGTCCAGTCCGTAAGTAGCAGACAACTGCTCTGTGTTCTAGAGCTGGATGCTTAGGGCTGGGTAAATTAAAAATCCATTATTTTCCAATCAATATAGTACTATAAACCAAGGTAGAGAATTTGCTATGTGGTCGAGTATCTTGCTGGAGTGCTGAATTTAAACACCATGCCATGTGTGACAAGCACACATTTTCCCCAGCTTTGCTATGAGAATTTGGGTCTGACTTGATAACGTTGAGATTTTCACTGAATCTCTTCAAGGGAAAGGTATTGTCATTATTCAGTTTTCAGGTATATTCTCTGTCATATCAACATCAAAAATATCAATTCGTTAATGTGTTAATGTGTATCATTTTTATAATGAAATTTTCTCTAAGCTATGATAAAAAGTTTGCTGTTTTAGATTTCAAAGTCTATCCTCTGAAAAAGGCAGATAAACAAGCATCAATAATGACATTATCGAACTGATTCCACACAGAACCAAACAGAATTCTCTTTGAAATTTTCCATAAGGTGACTTTCTGGGACCTGCCTCTTTCTCAAAGGATTCTTTGACTTCTATACTACCGTCATGCATTTCAAAGAGTTTTCCTTGGATAAGGGACTGCTGGGAAGCATATCTTATAGTAAATCCACCTGCCTGGCACTTCAACGGAAAAAGACAGGACAGTGACTGATCTTAGGTATCAACATTTACTTCCCCTGAAAGCTGTTACTGAACAAATCTGCTACCTGTGGATAAAAAGAGAGAGCGCACCAACTCTAGTAATCCTACTAACAGAAGACAAAATAAAAGCAAAAGTGCCTATTTTATACTGTAAAAACAGTCTCTCAAGTCCCAGTCCCAGTAACAATTAACTGAAAACACAAAGTAGTCTCACGATCAGTTACTCTTTGTGGTCTGACTAGAAATAGCATTTTCAACCCTAAAAAACCCCAAAGCTCATGAGATGTAGTAAAATGCCAGAAGAGTATCTTTAAATTGGAAGACTCCACTTTTAAATATAAAATGTTCTCATAAAAGAAAAAACCACTGCAGAGACGCACTTTAGGGCTTAGAAGTACATGTGCACAGAGATGGAGACTGACAATAAGAAACTGTGACAACACAGGTAAATTAATGCAAACAGAATAAAACACAATCAGGCATAAGGAGAACAAATAAGTAGACCTGACCACAATAAAGAATCACATGGAAATAAATCCCATTATAATGCACTTTCATACAGTGAGAGAAAAAAAAAGAAATCACGTAACAACATTAAAGTTTGTTGTTCCCCCACCAAAAAAGGAAAAACCCAAATCTTGGAAGGTAAGCAACTCTGCTGATACATAAAAGGAAGTATTAATTTACTTTTTGGATTCCTTAAAGTTACCTGTTCAGCTGCAAGTATTGGTGACTTTTCATGAGGACTCTTCCAGATAAATTGGCTTTGATATTCAGAATTTCTAGGGAAAGTATTTAAACGTGAAATATTCAAGTCTGCTTTCCTCTGAAGGGCTCTGTGAAGCTGGTAACATAAAACAAGAAAAATATAACAATGATTCTTGCCTTTCCTACAATGTTTTACAAGTCAGACATCTTTCAACACACACTTTCAAACCAGTCGTTGGCATTTCAGTTTTATGAACAAAATTAATGCAAAGTACATTTTCTCATTACAGTCACCAAGCCCAAAATGTTTACATATTATTGGCTAGTTTAATTGAAAACAACAGCGATGGCAAAGAAGAGCAAATTCCTCTTGAATTAAGTAGCACCAAAATCTGATCTCAAAAGTACTGCCCTCCCAACAGAGAAGCTACAACATAGAGTACCAAAATACACAACTAAAGAAAGAGTTAGACAAGAGAGTCTGAGCATGTGCATGAAAACACTGTTAGCAATTTTTATACTGGTCAATTAAAAAAAAATATTCCCTTACCCCATTACCCATTTTTTCTAATTCCTTTTTCGGAGATGAAAATGCTTCATTTTGATTTGGTGGAGCTTCATAGGGTGATTTCTTCATGTTGTTCTCTGCAAGGGCAAGAGCTGTTTCACCGCTAGAATCTACCAAGTGTGACCGAACTTTTGGGGGGAGTCTGGGTCCTTCTACTGTTTCAATTTCTTCCTGGTTCACATCATTGTTGTTGTGGTCTGTGTGCAACTCTGCAGCTTCAGGTTCAAGTGGGTCATTCAAATCACAATCTGCTGTCCATTCAAAGGACTTCGAAATCTGTGGATCATAGTAAGGTACCCTTCTCTTGGAAATGAATTTTGGTTCTCTAGTGATTCCTGAAAAAAAAGCGCATTAGGTTTAACAAAAACATTCTACTGAAGACATAATATCACTCTATTACAATAATAAACTGAAAGTTTATCATACAACTAATTATTAGAAAGCACTGTTTTCGTATCTTTGAGCAATGACAGACTATGAACTATGGGCATGGCTGTGAAGTTCTGTGTTCTTTCCTATCTGAAAATGACTTTCCACTAAAAAGACAGGAACATGGTGCTCCAGGACAATATTGGATAAAACCCTATAAAGTAAAACTGTCCACAGGACAATCTTGTGCAAGTTGATTCTGGGAGTTGAACAAGAAGAAAACTAACACAACCAGCAAAAAGAATGTGGCTAACACAGATACAGAACAAACAACCTGCAGCCATAAATTATGCTAGAAGCACTTCTCATTACTCGTGCACAACATACCTTGCTGAACAGGTTCTCAATGACTGTGACAGATCCCCACCCACCTTGCAGTTTAGCACCATCTCAGATACCTGGTGCCTTTTTACAGTACGAACACAAAAACATTTCCAAAAATAGAAAAATACTTTGTAAGAAAACCAGGTATCAAGTTATTTTTAAGAATTGCTGGCCTTTACACAGGCAGGTGAAAATAAAATTACCCCACCATTTTAAGAAGAGTATTGAATGACTGAACATATTCAAAGCAGGAATCCACTTCAAAGTGCTCAACTGTGATGGAAAAGTAAGTGAAATTCACTTACGCCTTAAAGAAATACTTTCTAGGAGAGAGAGAGAGCCACTCCTATCTCATGAAGAAGCAACACAGAGAGAACAACCTATGGTGAAAGATATACAGAATGTCTGGATGTCTGACTATACACACAGGGAATAGGAAATAATACCAGTGGCAAAACACTGGAAAAGTAGCAGTAAGGACCTCTGAGCACCTGCAGCTGTAAACTTTCTGCAGTGATGTTCCAAGCGACTCCTAAAACTGCCAACTATGTGTTTCACCAAGAAGAACCATAAGTAAATTATCAATAACAATCTGCAAGTCCACTGTTCCAACAGTGCCATTTAAAGATATGGTGGTTAAATGGTGGGAAAAGAAAATTAACATAAATATATAGAAAAACTAACCAAGCATGCACAAAACCACCACTACAACATCAGAAAGAGGAGAAACTGCTGTATTGCTAACTCATGGGTTTATTGCAAGTCTTGTAAAATTTGCAGTTTAGTTTGACTGGAAAATAGGCATAGATTGCAATTTTAAAAAGATGTTAATGTGTTTGTATGCTTAAGCATTTCAGAATTTGTGAAAATTACAGTTCTCAATACAGGTACCCACACACAGACCCGTGTGCTAGGGAAAGCAAGGTTAAAGAAAGATACATTTTGCAGTAATGGAAGAAAGCAGTAATATAAATAATCTTTGATAAAATTAAATTATTTATTAAAATGTCTACCATCTTGACTAAAAAAAAAGCCTACTCCCAGTATTTGGTTCTTAATTACTAGGCAATAATTTATAGTACTTATCATATTGTAGGAATCAATACATTGTAGTCTTAATTACATAGACTGCATAGTGCAGTTGCACTGAACTGCACAATTTATTGTTTTTAATCTGCCTTGTGCCACTAGAATAATTACTATCTTTTACTACTACTCTTCAAAGCATCACAGCTGCCATCACTGTCCAGCTTACTCCTACTCCTCAACTCCCTACAGGCCTCTCAATCCAGATGCTATTTCCTCCGTCTTCGAACTCCTATCCCCACATTTCCCTGCCATGACAATGTCTACAATCCTTAAATCCCAGACTTAATGGTTGTCCTTTTCTTTCCGTCAGCTGTACCTGTTAGTCTTCAGAACAATTTTATGTTGTATCAAACCTTGCCCCAAGTTAGTCTCATGCGAAATATGGAATTCTACTTACTGTTTCCATACACCACAGGTAATCCAGTATCATTCTCTGCACACCCTGTATGAGTTTACACTGCATCTGTTTGGGCCTTGGCTTATGCCACTAAAAGTCAGAAATTACTTTTTTTCAGGGTACATATAAATAGCACTAATTAAAAGAAAGAAAGTTTCAGTGTAGCCAGAAAAAATATGGAGTTCAAAAACATATACTAAATGATGACCCAAGAATATACTTTTAACTGTACAAAATGCATAAACTGCAAATACCACCAGTTACTGTGGCCATGCACTCATGACGGCAAACCTTTCTGGGCTTTGGCTGCAGTCAAGGTGGACAGCTTCCAGAGGCGCTTACCAAACTGGTCCGACCGAAGTCCTGCCCACAAGGATTTCTCTGGGCTACAAAATTCTGGGCTTCTCCATTTGAAGTTTCTCTTATATTCACTCAGTCCCTGCAGCAAACAGAGAGGAGTCTGTCAAGCCACCGGTGCATATCGTGCTCCACTGCTCCTGTTAGTAACAGATCTCCGAGTGGAAAAAACACCAACACGCTGCTCGGGATGAGCTAAGCTGGCAGGCTGCTCTGCGCCTTCCAAACCCACCCCCATCGGAGAACAAAAACTACTGCATTTCACGCACCAAAATATAAAAAATAAAAACAAAACCACAAAACCAAAACAAACGAACAAAGGAACAAACACTCAGCCCTTATTTATATCTTTAAGCGAACAGTTCCAGGAACGAGCACAGCCTGGACCCGCTGTCACCTGCACGACCGAACTGTTTATATCTTTATTGGCCGGTGCCCGCGGCGCAGGGGTCTCCCCTTTCCCACAGAATCGGCCGCACTCCCATTCCTGCCGCCCCCTGGGCCCGGTGTCCCCTCCCGCCTCACCCCGAACCGCACGGGCATGGCGAAGCCGCGCCCGCAGCCCCGCCGCTCGCGGCCCCGGCCCGACCGGGCCCGGCTCCCCTCGCTTCTCTTCGCCTCCCCTCGCCGGGCGCCTGCGCAGCAGCGACCGCGCCGCTTCCCCTCCCGGCCCTGCCCTCAAGGCCATGTTGGCCGGCGGCCGCCGCCGCTTCCCCTGGCAGCGCAGTCCTTGGGGCCGTGGTATCTTATTAAAAGCCTGATCCCCCGCCTGTGGCAGGATAATGGCGCTGTACGGCCAGCGCCGTGTGTGTGGGGATGCAGGACGGCGGGGCACCCGGTGCTAATGCCTCGCAAGGCCGGGGGGATGTTGAGCGGCTGGTTACGGGAAAATCACGTGTCCGCGCACGCAGCTGTATTTTGGTACAAAAATAGTGTTTGGAGAAAGAATAAAACAAGACTTCTTACCGTTCTGGAGCGTATGCGATGCCGTGCCAGCGGCCGGTCCGCCTTCGCCACCTCACCCGACCCCGCCACCCGGTCAGGAGATCCTAATCCACCTTCTTGTTCAGATCTTCCCTCAGGGGTCCCTTTTTTGACTGCCTTCCTCCTTCTAATCTCCATCCTGACTGGCTTTACTGTATCAAAATAAAAAGAAGTGAGAGGGTGGTAAAAAAGTGCTCGGATAGACGTACTGACCCAAACCGGTCCAGGCAGTCTGTTTATATCCGCGTTGCCCCTGGCTGCTGACCCTCCCCTGCGCTCCCTGTTAGCAGAGCCTGTTGCTGGTCGCTGATGCCTCTAGAGCTGCGTAAGCTCTTTGAGCAAGGGCTTTGTCACTTCTATCTCTGCAAAGCACCCTGCCAGACAGTGCCAGTCCCACTGACTCAAGCAGAGTTTAGGTCCGGTGGGACTCTCTGTAACTGGTGAGCAACAATTTTTTACTGTCGATGTGAGACAGGAGAAAGCACCAATCTGTAACGAAACGCTTGCGAGCAAAGTAAAATGTTTTTCTGCGATGTGAACGGTGGGGGAGGAACGGAAGAAATTTGCTGTGTTGATAGTTTCCGAGTTTCACACATCTTTATTTATGAATTTCAAGATCAAGACAATATTTTTTTTATAATTTACTTCCTGATTACACTTGAAACTGCTAGGTCCACCAAATAAAGTAGTTTGTTTTGTTATTACAGTGATGGGTTTTGTAATGTTCAAGGGGGTCTAGTTCAGTACATTTGCTAAAGTAATGCACAGACTTGCTACAGAATGTGAAGAGCCAGCTGGCAAACACCTTGTTCAAAATACAGATTCCAGGTATGCCAGGAATCATCTCTCCTCTTTGATATGTATGGAAACCAGGCCAAACATAATTTCAGTATGTTTTTAGGGTGTTTTTCAATTACCAAGCTATAATAATGCTTTTATAGATGGTTTGGGGTTGTCTGAATTTGGAGATGAATTTGATTCTTTAGTGCAGAAATATAATAGTAGGACACATCCTGAAAGCGGATTATTATATGTATTAACAATATCTTTCTCTTTTTTCAAGATGAAACACAATAAGCTATCCTGAAACAATAGAATTCACATTCCTCTCTGTGCAGTGATTGATTTAAATTGTATGTTAAATCTTCTCCTTATAGCTAATAGACAGGAACAGCTTATGTGGATAAATATGTCAACCACTGAACTATCTGTATCTTTATCTCATGTTCTTTATCACTGCTGATACACCAGCCACTTCAGGTTCAATGTATATACATTGCTGAATATTCAGTTATTCAAGGTAATATGATGTAAGAATGCTAAGATGCTTAGGCCAGTTACAGTATTTTCATATGAGTGTTGAATAAATAATGAAAGCATAAGAATGGACCCATGTGTAGAAGAAGTTACATTGCATTCACAAACTCACAGTCTGGAAAAGAAAGAAAAGATTGTTTCCAGCTTTCTGGAAAATGAACTAGCTACAACTGATGTAAATGTGCCTCCCTCAGTAACTGGTCTGTATCATTTATTGGATCCCATTGTTTTAAAAAAACAAGCATTTAAAGCTGGTCTGTATCATTTATTGGATCCCATTGTTTTAAAAAAAAACAAGCATTTAAAGCTGGTCTTTATCATTTATTGGATCCCATTGTTTTAAAAAAACAAGCATTTAAAGCTTATGTTGCTACATAACACATCTAAGTAGTTTTGAGTTCAAGTCACTTCACATTTCTGTAACACTTGAGAGGTTGACCATCTTCCTCCTTTATTTCCAATAAAGCAAATATAAGTATTTTAATTTGCCTTGCTGATACTTACTCCAGATTTAGATCTTCCTGTTGCTATTCTTCAAATGAATCAAGAGATGTGGTTTCTTTTGGTAAACCACATATGAAAATTCTTTTGATTTTTTATATGTATAATTTCAAATGAGTAATTTGTGAGCTATAAATTTTTCTTTTCATGTTGTTTGTTTGCCCATTAGCTTCACTACATCTTGCTGCATTTCCACACCTTTATCTTTGACCCTTTCTGACTCTTGACCCCAGCATTCTTGAGTCCTGACTTCAAGTGCTTGAGCAGCTTTCACCTGAACTTCAGCTTGTGGATAGCTAATTAGTGTATCTAACTAGATAGGGACCTTCCTATGACCTGTTTCTCTTGCTGCTCATAAACTCGTATACCACAGGCAACCCTGCCTTAAAGAGCTGATAACCTGAAGTCTCTTTTCATTTAACATTGGTGGTCTCTCCTGCCAAAACTCAGAGCGTGATGTATCAGCAACTCTCCCTCCAGCCAAAGAAGACTTGATGCAGCTTGCTGTGAAGCCTGACAACTCCACTCCATGTGTCAGCCTGAGGGAAGCAAATGAGAGCAATGAAACTTGTTTTCTACCGCCAGAGTCTGTAGCCTCTGGCACCCACTAGTAGGAGGAGCAGTAGCACAGCTGGCCTGGCACAGGTCCCATGGTTTTACGCTTAATAGCAAATGTTTCTCGTGCAAACTTGTCCTAGCTTATTTTACAACTCATTTAGAAACTGCAGTGTTAAAACTACTTTAATTTTAGAACTCATTTTAATCCCTTTTTCAAGTGACTGAGCTGATGCAGCAGTCATTAAAGGGCAGTGTTTTGTTGCCTACAGAGGTCTGGATTTGAAGATATCTTGGCTTCATGTCCTCGAGCTTGGCAAAAGTATAAACTCTTATCATCCTAAACTAGTCTGTCTCTCTGGTACAATTTCATTCTGAATTGCAGAGAAGCCCATGTAGTTGTTCTTTATAACTGTAAAAGAACTCATAAAATGAACATGAAATATGGATAGACAGGTCCAATTCTCAATCCAGCATCTACTTATTTGTGCATAGTATGCTATCTCTTAGGGCAAAACACTGCCAAAAGTGATGGCTGCCTTTGAGAACTTAATTTTTAACCCCTAGGGCCAGATACATACAGCAGGGCTTTCCATAACCAAGGGCTGCCAACCTCTATGGCAACCCAGAGTGATCTTGGAACTCTAAAATGTCTCAGATCAGACCACTTTTGAAACCAGCATCCTTAGACTGTGATTCCTTCCTCTTTAAAGTGAGAATGAGATTCCTAACCATAGTTTGGTATCTCCTAATAATGAGCTTATTTTTTATATAAAAGCACAAGGTAATTTTTAAAAAGTGGTTCAGGTTCAAAAGCAGAACAGAGTGTGTGTTCTGCTACATCAGATGCGTGTAGCTGATGCAAGGGCAACAGTTGCTAACTTCATTTTTTATATTAGAAGAAAAAGGAAAGTAGGAGAGGATGTGTCATTTTGATGTAATTCTGGTCTAATTCTAATTCTTCAGGTTTGCCTGAAGAACACAGTGAAACCACAGCTGCTCATTCTTTAGCAAAGAAGCTTACACCCAGCTCGTAAATATAAACAGTGCTCTCTGTTTCTGTAAGAAGCATAGGGCATTACTTTGTGATATCTGTGGAGTTCTGTGCGCTCAGTCATTACCAGTCCACGTGGCTGTTCATACTGTAGAAATAATCTCCCTTCTGTTTTTAAAGGTGCGTAAGATTTGCACAGTGCAATAGCAAAATTGTGCAGTGCTGACATAAATAATCTGTTCTGACAACCCCTCGGGGACTAACTCCTGTTGGCAAGATGCGTGTGTGTAATCCCAGGATGGTCTGATGCCCTGGTAACTGCACCGTAACAATGAAAACAGGAGCTGGGCCTCAAGTACCTCATGGATTTGGTGGGCAGGCTCAGCTGGGTTGGTGAGGTAATGCAGCTCAACTTCAAAAGGGAAAGCAAAGAAGCTAAAAGTCGCTGCAGAGAGCCATCTGCTAGACAGCCAAAACTCTCTATGATGTATTAAGAAAACATTTTGTAAGAGATGTGCTGAACTTCCTGTTGAATGAAACTTGTGTCATTTCTCTTTTCATTTCTTACTTTGCTCTACATGCCATTTGTAACAGTAACCTGTCATCACACATGCGTACATCAGTAAGAAATTACACTTCCTTGATGCTGACTCATAGCCATTTAGAAGGGAAGACGTATTAAGGGAGTGGGAATTAGCCACACTATCCGAAGGAGATTATCCTTTCCATTTTGGAATTCAGATGTGAGCAGCTCTCTGTCTTCCCTGCTGCTCTGGGCAGCGTCCTTCAGGAGGTAGACAGACAGAAGTCTATTTCCACAGCCCTGTAGGACAGAATGAAAATGTTCAAACAAGTTCAAGTTTTGTATGTCTAGGTCAACAGAGTTAATCTGGCAGCACCGTGGTAAAGGAACATCTAAAAATTGTTCTTGCTTTGGTAATAGTGTCTGTCAGTGCAATTTGCCACAGTGTCTGTCATTTGTGCTGATATCTGTATCTATTCTCTACAAAAAAGATGGTAATACAATAGAGTAACATTTTGTAAACCTGCTGTGGTTTATAGTACAGAAAATTGAAAGACACATTATTCATAGCTTGAAATACACTGTACCAGTAGCTATAACAGTCTTGAGGACAGACTGGTAAGGAGATAATCAAAGAAGAAAGAACTTCGGCACCCAGCTGCAGAAAAAGCCAGTGGCATTTTCATAGATCATATATTCTCCCTCCTTATCAGGAACTCATTCACTGTATATAGCAGGGGTAGCTAGCTCCTCACAGATAGCTTGTTACACCCTTTACCTTACTGGTGGCATCTGGAGAAGTTACATATTCCACTGTAAGATGCATTCCTTGGGTCACTGCAGCAGCTTATGGTGAGGGTTTTCTATCACAGAGATACATAATTATTTTTATGAAGGGGCAGTAGTTCTCAAGATCCTGAACCATATAAACTTTTTTATCTGTCCTTTTATCCATTAATCCTCTACTAACTGCGATGCAAGTCTCCTTGTTCTTGTTTTCCTTTTTTGTTAAGTAAAGTGTCAGCGGAGGGCAAGCATTTAGTGGTACTGCTTGCTCATATAGCTGCACTAAACACAGATCAGACTTTGATTCTTTTTTTTCAATGTTTGCCTCTTCCCTCCTGAATCCTACCAGCCCATAGGATTAATAATGCTCCAGCAGTTGCATATGCAAACCTACCTTTATCCACAAACTACAAAAGCTGTTAGATATTACCGTGCCAGCTACATCATAAATAGGAAAACTAGATGTGATGTACACAATTACTTGACTAGATCCAATGCCTTCTAATAAGGTGACTTGAAGGCATTGATTGAAGTACCGTAGCAGATGTTCCCAAATTGTGTTCTTGCATTCCCCTCAAGTATGTATAATTTGCAGACAGGTATGTGACCTGTTGTCACCAGCACTGCTGCCACTGGTGTCCCTGCCAGTACCTGACTTTAAAAGTTTATGAAAGCCAAATTTAGAAACTTGTCTCCCCTCAAAGAGTGCCAGTAAATATAGATAAGCAAGACATCTGAGTGCACCCTGCTCTAGCTGCCCTTAGTTGATAGCCAAATACAAATCTGCAAGTAGGCAGGATCTTGTAGTCCTGGACTGCCACCTGCCGAATGAGCTCCTTGTTCTCCTGGACTTTGTCTGCACTAAGTCCACACACATCAGCTGGTGTACACGTTTCTTAACTGTATTTAGGTTGCAAGGAATCTGAGTGTGTACCTGGTTCTGACACATGGTTCTGGCTGTTCCTGAGGATGAGAACTTCTGAACATCCTGTATAAGCCTTTGGTTACCACAGCTCAGCTCTACAGTTGGAATTATGTTAGGCAATACACAAGAATATTTTAGGACACTAAATGGTGCACCAAAACACTGCAGCCTTATGGTGCAAAGTGCTGCAGGCACGTGATTTGAATGTGCTAAAAAAGTGTTCCAGTTTTTATTGGTTTGAGTATATTCTATCCATACCACGCCAGTTTTATGCCTGACTAGGTATTGCCAGTTCCCCCCAGACAATATAAAGCCAGTATAAATAACGATCTCTGTACTCTGCATAATTCACCAGAAGTGCCATCATGTGCTCCTGCCCCATTCATTTGGACTGGTAGATGATCCAGTGCTACACAAATCAAATCTTAATAATCTTGTCAGCATGTCCTTACTAAAGCTGAAATTTCATAATTGTCTGAGCTTCACCGGCATCTGACATATATACAAGCACAAAGAAATCTCAATATTTACCAGCACAGCTGTTTTCTACCTCCTTCCCCATCTGCAGCCCCCCAGGACACCATTCTAATAGCGTCTTGTGTAAACAGCAGTTGCCAAAAATATTGAAGTCCCTTCTATGGCAGATATGACATCACTGTGACACACATATCTCAAGTTTCTCAAAAAAATTATTTCCTCCATAATGCCCACCGGGGAAACTGAACAAGCTGAGGGTGTTCCTGGAGTGCCTTATTCATCTCTGTCTGAAAACAGCATCAGTCTTTGTGTTGGCTGCAGGGAACGCAAGTGTGGAGTTACAGGCTGAGCCTGGCTCTACCCCTGGTGGTTCCAGGGAGAGGCCCGGTGGTCCCTGTTGCTCTTTGTGGACTTGCTAATGGGATTTGCTGAATGCAAGACCCGTGCGGTTGTTCCTGACTCCACACTTTACCAGCTAAAAGAAAACGACCATTTGGGGATGGGCTGAGGCCAGGCAGTGGCACTGTCTCTCCGGTGAAGACTGGACTGGAAGCAGCTCCCCCAGGACAGGGCTGGGTCCCAGCTGTAGCCTCCCTGTGGCACTGCCTGGGGACCTCTGCCTTGGCTGCACTGACTCTGCATTGTCCCTAAGCCCTGGCAGCCAGACCTCCTGCTGTGGGGGGCTCTCAGGACCTTTATAACATGGGCACAGGTTTTACAGCTGCTCTGCACAAACATGGTGCATGGTGCTTTCTAGTATTTTCTTTCAATCTGTATCAAAATCTAAAGTTACAAATACTGTTGGAAATGAAAATGCCACCTAACCAGCAGTCTGGTCCTTATCACAGCTGCTGAATCTCAGTACCAAAAAGTCAAGTTTCAAATTAATTAACTCTTGGATGCTTTTTCAACTTCAGATAAACCAAAGCTTTCAGTACTTAGCAGCTTTTAGAAAATATATGCAATTAAATATGATACTTTGGATCCATTTCAAAATACCTGACTTGCTGTGGTACACTTCCAAAGATAATTTCATTAGGGTTTTTCTTTCTGTGACACTACTTGGAACAAAATCCTACAATTTACTTCTCATAAGTGTCTCCCACTGAAATCAAGGGCGCAACCTCAAAGGCACAGTCTGCCGAAGGTAGCTCTTTTTCTTCCACAGACTAGATTAACTGCTTTGCAGGCCAAATCTAGACATGGGGCCATTGGCTGATCATCTCTGCTCAGAGATCTAAAAAGGAGTATGCATTATAACCTTTTATGTTCTAGCCAGTGGCTTGAACCTGGCCCATGAGAGCAGTGGTTTGATGTCATTCATGGGACTACTTCATTCTGTAGTCATGAATTCTAGCGAAGCTTTTTCTCAAGTAGATAGACTGTCCCAGATAAAATTTAAATAAACTTCATTGTTTTTTAATCTGGAATGGCAGCAAAAGGTTTTGTGATTGAAATACATACCTCCCCCACCTGCAGATGTGCTAGGTCTCACTATCATTAGTTGACATGAGCTGTCAAAATCCATTCCTTAATTACAATATTGGGTGAAGAGATAAAGTTGTAACTATCATGTCCTGAAAGTCCTGCTAATGTAAGGAAGAACATTCCTGACGACCTCAAGAGAAGGAAGAACATCCTGTTCTGAAGAGAAGGATGGTGAAAGCATTAACCTAAAGAGCAATGTCATGGTGAATTAAAATCAACAGTGGCAGTTCTTAATTGTTTTTAAAGGTTAGTTCAGGCAGGTGTTCCACCACTTCTACTTGCATAGCCAAGTTAAAATGCTCTCAGCAGAACAAAGCAGTTCTTCATCCCCACCAGGATGTAAAGTTTCAGGAAAGAAGCCATGTGAGTAGTACATAGATTTTTAAATATATATTTTAAAATAGAAGTATGTAGAAAAGCTCTCATTCTTGTGGCTTACTTATGCTGGAAGTTTCCATTTGAATTTGGATTTGCACATACAAAAAAGAAAAGTTAACATTTTCAGAATATCCCAGTGGTCATAATTTTTTTTTATGGGTAAATACCTCCCTGACACTGCACAGTGTCCAGTGTAGCAGCATAGTAAATACGGGCCCTTTGTGGCTAATTAACACCCATTTGCAGCAGAAAACTTATATTCGGAAGAAAGGGTCCAGGGGAAAACATTGTCTGCAGTGGGGCATTAACTTCCCACAGAATATTTTCTGTGGTAAATACAATATAATGTGGAAATATTTGAAAATTTAATGTTCCATAGGCAATCACCTGATGAAATAAACCCACCTAAATTTTCCAACTGAAAGACAGAAGAGTCTCAGTCTACTCTGGTATTATCAGAAATTAGACTTTATAAAAATAATAGCAGAAAGAAGTTTGAAAATCTTGACTTGTTAATTGAAGAATTAACTTGACATGTTAATTGAACGCTAGCAACAGGATCCAAGAAGTTAATCCAGTTTGATTGCATTGTGACAGCTAATATGTTGTTCTCTACTTTATAAAATGGGTATTTTTTTTGTTTTCTCTCCATTTTGGGTCTCTACTTTAAGTGTGGGCCATGCTGGCAGCTTCTGTGAAGTCTGTTGCCTTTTCAAACTTAAAAAAATTATTTGAGATTTAATGTTTAATTTTTTTTTCTGCTCCCGCCCAGACATAGTCATCCTCAAATAAACAATTTGTTGTTAAAGATCTTCTGTTGGTTTCTGTCATAGCACGCTGCATCTGTCCTGATTTTAAATTTTAAATGTAACTCTAATGCAGCAGCTCTTCCAGATTATTTTCCTCCTAATTTACGTCTGCATTTGCTCCATCCACCTCTGATGCTCATTGAACACTGATAACATGGTATTAAGACAGCTTAAAGGAGCCATATTTCTCACAATTCTACTGTCTATAAAATATTTATTCCTCAACAAATGACACTTCTCTAATCCATTTTTTACATTCATTGTGATCCATGGCTCATCTCTCAGACATAGTTCTCATTGTGTTTTGAACTGGGTTATTCAAGGAACAGCAATTAAATCCCTAAAAGCCTTTATTGGCATAGTAGCATTTCTGTTATACTCAGAAGTTTTATTTTCTTCCTGGGCACTTTGGGCAATTTCAATAGTGGAAAGACTTGTTGGAAGAAGGATGTATGGCAGGGAACAAGACCAGGGACCACACATCACACAGACAGCAGGAGGACACAGACAACTACTGAGGAACCAGAGTAAAGGTTACGTATTAACAGGAGCTTTTATCAATCAACAGTTTCTAACATTAGAATTCATTGAGGCTCTCACTATTAATTTAAAGCTAAATCTAACAGTTTCCAGAAAAGAGTGGCAGAAGCACCACATTTTCCTGTGTTCCTGGGAAGTAAAGCAACTTAGGGTTTCAGAATTCTTCCTACCTCCTCACCAGGGCAAGTCAAATCTTTGATCTCTGAGTGGGAACAATGCAGATTTTATGACATGACAGTTTCTCTGAAGACTTGAGTGCTGACTTTCTTTTCAGTGTTGGCCTGAATCCATTAAACCATACACGAATGCACAATACTAGAAATGTTCCACTGCAGCCTATTCATTAAGACTGCAGTCTGTTCTGTCACTTGATCAGCAGAAAGACTGAAGTAAAAAGTTTCTTCTGTTGTGTTTTGGTCAATAAATCTACTGGTCCAGATTCGTTCCTGGTACAACTCCAATTCGGCAATGTGGATAGATGTTGTATTTATTTTTCTCCCTCCCTAAATTAAATTATCTAACCAAAAAGATGACAAATCTTCAAAAGTACTTTGCATAAGCAAGGCTGGAAGTATCATTGAACAAAGACAAATGGAGGAATTTTAATTTAAAATTTACTGCAGGTTTGCTGACAACTGGTTGTTAAGCCAATCTATTCCACGTTAAGTTTAGACAATAATCATAAATCAAAGTGAAAGACAAGATCAGTTAAATAAAGCTACTTAGAAACATTTATTTTCTCAGATATACCTTTCAGGGCTTATAGGCAATGCACAGACTGTTGACAACTGCGTGATGACTTGGGCAGCTGAAGAAGTGGCAATGGTGAGAACTGCCAGAGTGAAGCACTTCTCCATTCTTCTGTTTTATTACTGCATTGCCTCTGGCTTCAAGACCCTGTCAGAGCCAGCTGGAGTGGGCAGGCAAATTTCCAGATGTTAACCCATGCCTTTGGCATTTTCTTTCACCGAAGTCCAGGATATCATCTGCAGTCTTCTAAGGGCCAATGTGCAGTTTGGAGATGAAAAACAAAACTTACAGAGCATCCAGCGTACTGCTTAATAACTTAGGACCTTGTGCTTTTTTATTTGAAAGTATACTTTGGTTATTTTTGTTTTTCATGAAGAGATGTGAAAACCACTGTATAGTGTCTGCTGATGGGACTCGGCAGGGTGGGACTATCACCACTAGGTGGCACGAACCTGATGCAGCAGAAAACACGTCTCAAAAAATGCTGGAGCACTTAATGGTTTGCTGAATAGCTGCCATCCAGTAAGTGAAAAGACTACTACCACCACCACCACCACACTAGCCATCAGCACAGGACTCGTTTGAAGAGTCCACTTCATTCTGGTTTGCCCAACAGTCTTCTAGATAACAGGGAAAGGAGGATGTGTTTGGAACAGAACTTCTGTGTTGCCTCCTTCCCCAAAGGCAAAATGAAAATCCATTGCTAATAATATGTTTTTTCTGTATTTCTGCAGCCAGGTATTTAAATCACACATTTTTTTCCCGACTTGGAGCTGCAATGATGTGGACAGCTAGGACTGTGTCAAAAAATTGAGACCAGCTGGCTGCCATGGTGATCACATTCCCTTTGGCTGTGGCTGCACAGCTCACTCAGTGCAACCCTGTGTTTAGGCCTCAAGGCTGTAAATTGAAGTATCCCAGCAGCACTTTGCCTCCAAGTCAGCGCTGACCCTGCACTGCAGATCTGGGGAGAGCTCCTCTCATGGTGTGTCCTCTGAGTGGACTGTCAACCTGGAAGACTCCAAATGATGGGCCCTCCAAGTAGATATTAGAGATCCCAAGATAATTCCAGTTAAAACAGGTGATCCTTAAAATTTCTTTTGGGATATGCACTCTAGTATACCGCTGATTTCTTATTCAGATTTGCTAGTATCTAATCCATTCCTTTAAGCAGGATTTCTAGACAAATATGGTATTTGATCTCTCCTAAAATACAGGAAGTCTGGCCTTGCTATTTATGACAAAGGAGACTGAGAGCCACAGAAATACATTTTGGTTAGGCTTACAACTCTTAAGCTTTTGTAACAATTTATTTCTACAGCATCACAGATGTGGAAAGCACTTTAAATACATAGAATATGTGCTTTAAATGTGGTATCATATATGCAAAAGGCACTCAAAATAAAGAAAAGGGAAGGTCTTTATACTAAAGCACCTATGCTTTAAATGAGATTAAGTGCAAGATAAAATGACAATAAACAAAGGGCTGGATGAAAAACTGGCAGTGGTGAACAGTCGGACTTAATAATATGACCATATCTTATTTCCTCCTCAGATTTTTTAATACAGTAAATTTATTGTAATAGGATTTCTGGACAGCATCCACTCTGAAAGCCTGTGCAGAACTCAGCAATAGAAGATTGTTTGAAAAAAAATTGAGGCATGTCAAAAGATTTTAAGGGAGTCTGAGGCTGCAGGAAGAAAAAGATCAGAGACTATTTCTTTAAAAATATTTTTAACAATTCTCATTTCTTACACAGACGGCATGCTTTAATATATTACTTTGATCTAAGTTTCTGAGTCATTTGTGTCAAATGTGAATTTGGTTTGGTTTCCTGGAAGTGTGATGCTACACCCAGACACTACAGTGACGAATGTTATACACATAAAGCCAGTCAGAAACTGTATGCCGGGGTAAGAAAAAGTTTCCTTACAGGAAACTTGGTTTTTGGCAGAAAACAAAGTAAGTTCTCAATTTTGGCCAATGAGATAAGAACAGGGGGAATACCTTTTCATATATAACGCAGAGAAAAGCAAACTATTTCTGAGAAAAATTTCATTTTGCTAAAACCTGAGTTTTCATCAGCACAAGTTTCAGTCATCAATTCTCAAACGTGTTTAAGGCATTTTGTGTATTCTCACACTAGAAGGACCCTGCCTGAGAAGGACTACAGTTTCTTTACACTTCCAAATTCTATGCAATTTAGCTACAGATTTAATGTGGACATTTAAAAACACATGATAATAACCACAGAAGCCCTGAAGCTTGCACAGGGGCAGGATTTTGCTCAAGGGTCTTTGCTTGGAGCAAGCTTTCAGCTCAGACAGTGGTGTTTCACCATCCTATTTCCCTGTCTGTGGAGCCAGAGCTTGGTCTCACCCTATTTCCCATAGGCAGTGCTCACCCCTTGTGAGGCACCAGGCTCCCAGGGCCCCACAGTAGTGACAGGGGTACAACAGAGGGAGGGAACAGCCCAGGGAGCAAACCTTTAAACAGTACCTGCAAAGGCAGACAGTGAATTACTAGGACTCAGTATTTACCAAAGAAATTAATTTTAAAAAAAAGAGCCTACCAGCTTGCATCAGGGATGCATAATTAAAATTCTGCAAATTCAAAATATCCAGTATTCACACTCTTCCTTTAAGAGAGGCGGAAATTTGGGCTGTTTCACAGACAATTGGTGTGTGCTATTTTAGAGGTCAAAAGAAAGTCAGAGAGGGGCACTTGTTGTGGCTAGATCCTGCAAAGTGCAGCCCAGGACTTCCTCATAAAAATCTGCTTTGCCCCTTTCCAGCACCATCCTTCACATGCCCCCACCCAGAATGCAAAAAGATGCAGCATTTCTTTTATGCACAGCTTTCCTGAGCAAAATAGTCCGTTTCTTAGTGTTGGTCCCATTACATTTAGATCTGTGTTACAAAGCAACTCATTTTGACCAAATCTTCCAGGGACAATCTCTGGACTTACTAGATCTTTTTCTCTAACATCTGTTCCAGCTAAAAATCTGTCTAGAGATCAGCAACTGGAAATCTGTAGTCCTAGAAGAAGCGATTGGATTATTACTATTTTATATAGTATATATATTATATATATATATATTATTTATATTATCCAGTGTTTTCTTATGTCAAAATATTGCATGATAGTGCTGAGGTGCTACACCAAACATCTGCACTTGTTTCCATTAACTGCGAGTAAGCTGGATCAATATTCAAACATGGTCATTTGTTCTCTGTGATACTACCAAGCATCTAAAAACCGTCTCTAAAACCTGGGTGGTTAATGTGAACCAGGCATTTTTAAATAGATCAGCTGGCCCACCCATGATTATAAGCCTGAACATAAGGGAACATGTTTTACAAGGTCAATTCCAATTAAAGCTCCTCTCCCAACCCAAATATCTTTAATCTCCAAAGACTACTTGTATGCATCATTTCACTCATGCAAGCCTGTTTTGTGATTACTTCCAATTACTTCCCTGCCCCCGTAGCTTTCTCACTCTCATCTGTCATGGTTGTGAATACACACATAGGGATGTAACTGGCCCTAGTGTACTACAGCTGCTTTCCTCAGGTGCTCCTTTGTAGGGCAGACTTCAGGATGTGATTAAATACTTGAGAACAAGGTGGCACATGAGGGAAGGAACTGCTTAGATGATGATGATGATGATGATGATGATGATGATGATGATGATGCTTAGTAGATCATATTCCTGCTATTTTAGTTACTAGTTTTACTTTTTTACTCTACAGTTTATTCACAAGCATAAAGTTGCAGAGTTGCTAAAGAGAGCACAGGAGAGGGTTTTTGATAGCAAAAATAGAATGAGATTCTAGTCTTAAAGATGGATTAGTGTCAAAACCCCTGATCTATACTGGAGGAAGGCTCAAATGTCAAGGGCAGATCTTGATCTTAATTCTCTGCATGGAAATCTGAAGTATCTCCACACTTTGTCAAATGTTTTGCTGGAAACCTCACTGAGTGCACAGTTTGAATCCAAGTGCTCAATCCAGGACCAAGAATGGAAATTTGTTCCAGCCCATTTTAATTAAAAAATATGTTTTTAAAATGTTAATATAGCAGAGGTCAATGAGGACACAGACCACTGTAGTATTTGAACAGAGAAGAAAGGCATCTTTCTCCAAACTCTACCAAATTATACTGATTTTTTTCTTATTTTTCAACAGGCATAAGAGACGATGGGCTTTGGCAACTGTTCTATGCCAGGAAAGGGGAGTGATTCCATCTGATTCAATATTTGCTTCCCTGCATTGCCTCAGCCCCACAGTAGAGAGGGAGGTGGGAAACGGCCAGTCTCCTGAGCTGGTTGCCCTCTCCCTAGGGAGCTCCCGTCCAGCACCAAGCTGCCATGTACCTCTTGGCACATCGGAAGAGGAAAGGCAGGGAGGGAGGTGGCCAAGCCAGTGGTGCTCCGTCCATCTGTTGTGCAGTCTAGTGAGACACCCACTCCTCAGGAGAGCAGAGCAGCCTTCAGGCTGTAACTGGCTTTTCCAAGACATCTCTGCTGAGCCCGGGTGTGCCCAAAGATCAGACTCAGTGGAGTTACACCAGTATGCAAGAGAGCAAATTATGGTCCTGGCTCTTTAGTTTCATTGTTCTGTGTTGATGATGCAATATGACCAGTTTGCTGCACTCAAATATGCCCCTCTCAGAAATAGCTTCTTTGCAGGATTATTAAGGGTGATTGTTTTAGAAAAACAAATGCATTTGCCTTAGTTCCTGAGAGCAAAATCACTTATAACAGATACTCCTTTCAAACTATACCATCTTGCTGATGCATCATGCTGCATTTGAATGGTGCTTTTGGACATGCAGTTTCACCACCCCCTCAAAAAAACCCAAGCATCTAAAAACATACTTTTTAACAGATATGGTCTCCTTTTAAACAGATATTCCCTCCAGTAATGAGGCCTGGAGTTTGCTGGTGTGGGAATGTCACTGCACAGCATGCTGGTAGTGCAAATACCTTGAATTAAAGGTCTGAATTAAAGAAAGCAAATATTTATCTGAAAAGAGATCCCTAGCATGCACAGTACGTTTCTAATCAGTGTCCATAAATATAACTGATGGTAAAGTAATCTTGCCTTTGAACTGATTGCTCTGATCAGATTTGGTTTTAATTGAGTTCAGATGTAAATAGTTTTTAAAAAGGATGCAGTACTACAGAAGTAATTGGGATTTGTGTGCTTCCAGTTGGGATTGGGGGTGAATTTTGAAATTCTTTTTCTACTTCTCTCTGATGATTGTGTCACATATGTGAATTTCTAGCATATTTTTCTTTCTTTGGCATAGGAAGATGAGAATCTATATTAGTCCACCTCACCCAAAACACAAGAGGCCAGAAAAGCTTAACACATGAGTGTCCTCCTATAGGTTCAGTCTCCATGATTTCTGCAGGTATAGCAAATCTAGCCCTAAGTGGGTTTCCTAGGAAAAGTGGTGATTGGATGAACACAAGTAAGAATGTCATAAAATGGTAAATGTTCTGGTGCAACATCCACTTGAACATGGAAACATTTTTGGGAATGCCTTAGAAATTTTCCATTGCTCTTATAACAGTTAATCTGAAAACTCTGCCTCACTGCTTCCCATCATTTTTCAATTTGAAAATTTTGTAAGGTCATATTAGAAAACAAGAGGTACTAGAAAAGACATCCTATTATTTTTTTATATTTATTATATATGCCTAAACAACAAATTTAGGTTTTGAGGAGAAAAAGAACAAGCATGCACATTTGAATGAAGCAATATAGCATATGTTTGTCATCAAAGTTCGCTGCATTAAGCATATATTTTCTACTTCTTACAAGCAGGTCTGATCTTCACAGAACTTCCTACAATGAGTGGGTTAGCAGGCAAACTGTACCTGAAATGTTACTCCCAATAAGCACACTTGATTGGAGGATATGTCCGTGCTTACTTTCTGCAGGAGCTGCCCATGTCCTGAGGAGTCAGGTGTTATACTTGTTATGACTAAGGTAGACCTTTGGAGCAGGTGTTTGTATTGATCTGATTTCGAGGACACACATCACTGTGGTGTCCAAGTCACCTTAGGCAGCATATTTCAGGACTATGTATAAAGCATATTGATTTTTGGAAGCCTGTTTCTAAATGAAGAAAATGCAACATTTGCATCTTTCTTCTCTCTGAACTTGCACCTGGTATTTCCAATTCATTCCATGCAGACTAGCTATAAAGTACTTTCTTATATCATTCCCTCTGCACATTTCTAATACTTAATCCCACTGAAGTGAACAGAACCATCTTCATGTGGACAAGATCAAACCTTGAAGATGTAGATTAAGACCAAAGTGAAGGAGAGAGGCATACACCACTTCTGCTTCATGCTTTCATACTGAAAGACCCTTTCCCCCAGTGTATTGTATGTAGTGTAATTGTATATAGTCCTTTGTCCAGATAAAAATACTTCAGAAGAAGCCATGCTGTTGCAAAGAATCAGAGAGCAAACACCTGTTCTTCACACATTACTCATATGAGCTCATTCCTAAATGATTCTCTGATGAGGAAGTGGGGTATCATCATAGAAATAGAGAACAGAGCGAAACAAAATAATGGTCCTGTGACAAGAAAGGAAACACCTCACAGTCCAGTCACTTAGATCTCAAGGCAGAAACAAAGGTTTAAGCTATTATTGGTACTCTTGTCATTTTGGACACCAATATTCAAGAAGGCCTACCTGAAAATTATTTTCTTCACACATTTTTACAAGTGCAACTTGCAAACATGGCCACAGTATAAGCTTAGGTTTAAATTAGCAGTAACTGTTGTGGAGTGGGGACTGTTGTTACGTGGTGGTGCTCAATGACACTTGTGAATTAAGACGGCCACTGCAAGGAGCAGACATTGCACATGGCCTTGTGTAGCACACTGCGCTCTGCTTCTTTGAGCAACATAGGAATGGCCAGACTAAATCAAGTCCAAAGAGGGGGCCCAGCTCACCACACAGAGGCATACAGTATAGTTAAACTTACATCTCAAATTTTTATCCAGTGTTGAGAACTTTAGACAAGCTGTTCATGTAAGCTATACTGATAGATACAGAGTACTTGCATTAAAATCTTTGCCTCGTTGACAAATAATAGGCTATTTAAAAAGTTTTGCATTTCTAGCACTGGAGTTAGATGATATATGACTAAGATGGGTGATTATGGAGAGAGAGAGTCTTTATATTAATTGTTTGGTTATGTTCTCTATTAATGTAGGAACCCATCCACCATGCTTTAGCTAGACATATGGAAGGTTTTAAAAGTGCCTTTGGCATTGGGAGCTAATATGAAATATATTGCAACATAAAGATCTTTCAGAAAATCTAACCCTGTTTATCACAGTGACATTAGGAAGTCAGTAGGGATTATTTTTGTGAGCAAAAGGTGCAGAATTTGGCCCAGTTTTTGATATACTGCCTGAATGGATCTATGCTATTGCTACTGCACTTATTTCTGTTTGTAACTAAATGTAAGTTGCTTTCTATGGGAATTTGAATTGTACTCTGTGTATTATTTACATGTGTTGAAAGAAGCATTGATGTACGATAGGAGCCAGTATAAGACTAGCAGGGGAAGGCTATTAAGACATATATACGCTGAACTCATTAGCTAAATTTATCTTGTACTATTTTTAGTAGAAGTCCAGATGACTGTGTACCCTCATTACATCTCCCTGGGCTTGTAAATGGTCTATTTGTTAAAAAAAAAAATAAAAAATAAAAAATAAAAAAAAGCTTAAATTATCAAATTGTCTTTCTTTCAAAAACAAGTTTCATCCACAATCTAACACAACACTGAGGGGCCAAGGTGGCTGCAGTAGCAAGACCCACATCAAATCCTACCTTCAGGCTGCATATCCTGCCTTCCCAGCTGAGTGCCCTTAATTAAGGCACAGTTACTCTGCATATAAGAAAACCCCTGCAGCAGAGGAGGCAGTGCAATAAAATAAGTTGAAATCTGGTGTCTTGCTGGTCTCCAGCAGAGGATGTGTGGAGTCAAGCATCCTCAGGCAGCAGAAGACATCCAGCCTGGATTCATCACATTTTAGGAATGTTTCTCTTCAGAAGAAAGAAAGGAAGAAGAGATCAGACAGCAAGAAATCCTGAGCAGGGATGTATGTACTACAGAGTCCCTTATGAGGACAGACTCCTTAGTCCCAGTAGCTTTCATAGCTCTGCTGGCCAAGTACCTTGTTGTCCCTTATCTCCATGAAGTGCCATGGCTCAGAGCTGTGACTCCAGTAGATGATAGCTGATAATTCATGAAGCATTTTATCTTGGCCTGTAGTAGGGATTTTTTAGTACAGCAGCGAAAATCAAAACTCATTTCTAATGAGAACACCATTAATATTTATCCAGACCTCCCAGCTGAACAAAGTCCTCTGCACCAGTGCTTGCTCCAGCCTGGCATCATACTTCCACATTCATCTTCCCCACCATTCGTGTGTGAAGTGCCCTGAGGGTACCAGCAAGCCATCACTTCTTCCATCACCCTTTCCTCTTCTCAAATGCTGTTTGCTACATGACATTCAAAAGCGAAACAGGCAACAAGAGCACCTGACTGATGAAGCTCTATCCCACTGGCTCCTGACATCTTTTCTCTTGGAAAACAATGAGATACTGACTGTGGCTGGGGAAACTCGGACCTGCTGAGTGAGTTATACAGCAATTATATCCATTTCAGGATGATTCAGGCACACCTCATTACTCCTGGTATACCATTGATTTTACTGCAATTAAATCCTGGAGGTTTCAGACTTGGCTGAAATGTCAAATATCAATTAAAACAAAATCTCAGACATTCATAAAATGGATGCTTCCTAGAGATGCTTTAGCAACGCTTCTGCCCTCCCCCGCCTTTTGATCACCAGCTCCAATAAACTTCAAACAGAAATTTTCCTCTACTATTATAAAAATGTCAGCCAAAATGGCTGAAAATCCCTAATACTTCAACCTTACTGGCTAAATTTATACACATTAGCCAAGGAGAGATAGGTACATGGTGCCAACGCAGGTCAAGGACGACATGGAAATGAGAAAAATAATGTTATCATATGGGAACCATTGCTAGGTAAAATTAAAATACATAATGGGAGATGCTTCTCAGGAGTCAGACAAGTTCTGAAACAGAGAAAAAAATAAAGTAGCACAGCTGATGCGTTTCTGTCCCTCCTTACTAGGGCTCATGTTTTGTGGACTGCTCCATTCGAGCTCTGTGGACCAGTTGTGCTGACTGAGACTTGTCTGTGAAATTAAGATGGGCTAATTACACCAATACGACTATCATGCTCACACAGGAGAATTCGTGTCTGTGTCCAGTGCACAGGTGCGACAAATCCGTCTTGCCCACATCCTAGGAAAGGCTTGTCTCCTTTTTTCATAAATAATGTGTTAAACTTCACTTATTACAGCTTAAGAGATCTAGAAGGTGAACATTTAGAGTATGGTGCTTATTTTGTTATACACTGTTTGAAAACCAATTGTTTACTAGCTCTGTTTTGTTTTCTCATTTAATTAGGGACTTAGTTCTATGTTCCAGTGTCAACAGAGCCAGCAAATATTTAAATAAGATTGAGATGCTTATTTCCTCATTGCTTTGCTGTTGGTGAAGGAGACACTTTGGTCTCTATCTTTTCATTCAATATTTTATTACAAAGAAACAAAGTGAAGTGATTTCTGTCATCCACGTGTGTTGAAAAGAGGGACAGTAGAAAGCAAAGCAACAGATACTACTTAGGAGGCTTAAACACCTTGTCTCTGCATTATATGGGAGCACAACTGGATTATAGCAAATTGATGCCCTAGGCAAAATACAACACAGAGTTCCCCAAGGCTTTCTCTGCTCCCCCAAGAACACATGGTGTCTCCACTGCTACATGATGGTGCATTGATAGGGGAGTTTTCGTCTCTGGCAGGCAGAGACTTACCTACCAGCCACTCCTGGCACCATACTAGAAGCTAGAGGACCATCCAACAGCATTTTCATGGGCCAGGATAGGGCAACCTGAGATGCCACACTCCTTCAGCAACCCTTTCCAGCTGTGGTGCAGTCACTCATGCCTTTTAGGATTTGCACTCTAATTTGCCTTGGGCTAATCTTCAGGTGCCAGTGAGCTCAGGCATCATTGCATCCGTTACACACTCATTACCCTTCAAAGATTTTCTTTCTGACCATGAGGTCTAGAAATATGTATGAGTTTCTGTTCAAGTGCAATCATGCAGCTCTCAGACAGAGCTTAGACCTAATAGAGCCACCACATCAAGCATGTGGGAGTTGGGAGCATTTACTGTGGATCCATTTCACAGAGGGTGAAATGTACCCCAGCTATGAACACAAAGTACAGACAGCAGCACTGGCAGACCCTTCCTTGCAAGGCTGGGCTTTCTTCCTTCATTTCAGCATCCCCTGGCACAATGAAAGATTGGGAATGGAAGACTGCTTCAGATGTAAGGCATCCATTTGTATTTAATAGCTAGCATTGATTTCCAATTTCATATCTGCTGAACAGTAGCCACTGGCCACATTAAAATTCATCATCATATTCACTGCACCTTCCAATTCAGATTCTACCATCACCTTTAATGAATCAATTCATGTCAGCACACAATATATATGTTTTTAAACTATTCTCAGGGACTTTATGAAGTTAATTCAGCTGGACTCTGAACAGCCTGATTTTAGCTCATGGGGCTACAAGGAAGATGTAAATATAAAACACTCAAGCAGTTCAATGACATGTTCGACCTGTATTGAAAAACTTAGAATTAGACTACTCTCTGTCCTTAAACCACACATTTAATGCATGATAATAGTATTTATCCCTCATCATGTAACTTTATTGCTCCTTAAAGCAACATGGAAAACATAGATCAGCTGTGTTATTCTTTGCCAGTATTAAGGCACAGCTCTCTGTGTGGGTCATCCTATATCCACACCAAGAGCACGCGCCAGCACAGTCTGCTCAAGGTCTGGATATTTTGGAAGGAAGAAGGGATCCCACTTTTTTTGCTTCAACAAAGGGAAACAAGTATTTGATTTCATGGCTCTGTGGCTTGGTAGCCACCAGTAGGGTTTGTTCCTTTCTAAGAGGGTTGCAGACTTTGCTATCCCGTGGCCTTGCTGGTAGCACCAGTGGAAACACTGGAGAGATCAGTGATGCAGAAAAGGGAGACCTGAGGCTTTTCCAACCTGCAAACAGAAACGTGGGATCTTCGGCCCAGGGATCAATACAGGCTGCTGCCCACTTTGTTTCGCATGACCTAGAACCACCCTACTTTTTTCACCATGTTACAGGACAGCACTGACGCGCACGTCAATGTGTGGCCTCCACAAAGGCCTGTGCAACCCATGTAAAGAAAAGGGACAAATCTTCAGTGCAAGGGATTGTGAAAGACTGACAACTGGCAGCAGCAAACTCACGTGGTTGCCTGGTACCACATGTAGATGGGGGTTTTGTTTGCAGAAGGGCAGCTCTACTTGTATCATGTTCTCCTTGAAGAGATTAATTCTCCCTAGACCTAATGTTAGCACAGCAAGTCCAGTGATTTTACTCATCAATTAAAAATTCAATAAAAATAAGATGTCATTACCATAATCCTTCAGACTGGGAAACGTGGAGTCAAGAGCTGTACCATACTGTCCTGTGACAAAAGCCCCAAAGACTGCCAGCTGTAGTGTTAATTGATTGGTGTCATTTATAAGTAATCTAACAATCCTGAATAATTTATTTTGCAGTGGCATATGCTGAAAATATACAGCTGCACTGATATCTGCACAGCTTCAGAAGAAATGGTGCTAAACAGGGTGTAAGGCAAAGATTAAGATTCAGTGATCTCCTTAGGAGCACTTTATCATATGCTCTGCTCTCCAGTGCTTTTGTTATGGCAGAAGTATATAGATCTGACAATAGGAATGTATAGACCTGGGTGGTCAAGACATACAGACTCAATAATCTCTTTCACAACAAATTACCCGTAATGAATTTTAAAAGCAAGGAAGGTGGATGCCAAGCAGGAAATACACAGCGCTGAGGGCAGCCTTGCCGAACCACAATAAAAATTGACCGCCGTGTTTCCACGGCGAGGATGCTGATGATGGGAAAAAGTCTAACGATTTAATCTCTCTCCAGCCAAAATGGGATAGAAATTCTTGCCCTTGACTAAGCAGGTTTTCCAGGGGTCACCTAGTGGGAGTGACTCTCATCAACCCACATTGTTTTTACAACTGCATGAATAGCCCCAGCTGATACGCTTTGAAATCAAGAGGAACCACCCCAGAGAGCCAGAAGGACTGAAGAAGCTGGCAGCCAAAGCCAAATCTCTTCCCTTACGGGTGCACAAATTAAAAGTTCATGTGAGCTCTTATTTGCTCAGGCAGAGTTGCCACTACAGTCAAATGCTGATGACCTGGGCCTGTTTCAAGTCCACACCACCCCTCACCCAGGGTGAATCCCATCCCCACAGACCAAGCCCCACTCCTTTTTGGTTCTCTGAAGGGCAGAAAGCTTTCCCCTAAATTCCATTTTGCTGGAATGATTAACTGCATTTCTGGGAGTTGCTTTGAAAAATTGTTTATGTGCATTGTAAGTGAAAAGTCTCATCCTACACAAGTTTGTAAAAGAACATGGAAATCAACCCCTGATGAAAGGACGGGCTCCTTATGGCATCATTTCTGTGCTGACATATCAAATTTAAAAAGTAGAGAATTATATTCTTGAGACCTGATTCATGTGGCTAGCTTAATATTGCATTTGTACAAAATATTTGTATTTTAAAAAGTGTGGCAGGGTGGGGTATTTCTTTCTGAACATTAGTTTTTCAAGTGAAGTGATCATGCGGAAATCCTAACTTTCATTTCACAAAGTTTTTCTTTCTTCAATCTGCTTCTGGAATGGAGCCTAAAAATACAACCAAATATAGCTAAATGCCTCAGAAACTAGAATGGCGAGGGGAAAGCATGCAAACCTTTATTTTAAAACTCTTTTTTCCCCTCCCTCCCATCTTTGACCTTGTTTTGGGCCCTGGAGGGTAACCCTACTAACCCTGAGTACAGTGAACTCTGCCTTCTCCATGGGACTTTTCCATCCACACTGCATTTCCAGAGCTATGCTCATTTGAGGGGAATGCGACTGCAGGCAGAAAATCCAATCTTGCTCCAGAGAAGTCAACAGTGAGCTCTCCCTGACTTCAGTCAACACTGGATAGCATCCAAAGAGAGCGAGGGCAGGAGGGAATATACTTGTTATCATTATTCATGTTGGTTGTGTAAACAGTGCTCACTTGTGACTGAAAAATATGTGACTTTTTTTCTATCATTTTAAGAAAAAAAACATTTACCAAGAAAATAATCATTACCGCACACTGATTGCACATTTTTTCCATTGCTCTGCACGTCAGAGCATGCATCGGTACAAATACAACTGATCTGGTTAAGTGTTTAAATACACAGGGGAGTAAATTGTTTGGGATGAAAGAAATTCATTATCCACAGTTTGCAGGGCTGAAAATCTGGCTGTTTTAATGTTACTGCTGAGTAAAAAATTCAAAAGTGCATGCTGCGACAAGCTGAATACATCTTTATATTCTCTTCTAGTATAGTAAGCATATTAATTAGATTATTGTTCATTCTTTCAGTAATGCTGAACCCCAACACGGCTAGTAGGATAACTAAAGGTAATCAGCCAAAGAATAGCCAATTTTCCCTAGATTCTTTTCTCATTAATTTAATTCACAATGGGAAAAACTCCAGGTTTCCTCCTGGGACAGGGACAAGCAAAGCCTGAGTGGTAAAGACAGAACATCTCAAGAGGTCACAGATGAATCCAAGAGATAATGTATTTGCACAGGAGGCAGGAGAGTGTCTCAGGCTGTGGACTGCAGCAGCGTGTATGCTCCCACTCCAGGAGAATCAAATTAGAGCCTCTCCCCCTGCAAACAGAGGACTCCTGTATACAGCAAACACAGCCAGGCCTTACACAGACCTTTACAGTTTGGACAAGAGATTCTTCAATAAAACTAAAGGACCTTCTCAAATAGGCTTTTACATCAGCTTCTTTCTATAGGACCTTTATTTTTGTCCATGCTATCCTCCAACCTGTGCATGATAAAGGAGAGAGAAGACGTATTTATTTAATTGCTTAGTTGTTTGTATTTTACCCTACTGTGACAGAGTTTCATGATTCATAAAACTTACCTTGCAGTGTATGGAGCAATTCCTCTTCATGTATACCATGGGCGTAGCATCTCAGGAAATGAAATGTTTCCCATGTGGGCTTTTGTATGGGGCTGCTGCCAGATCCCCCTTTGAGCCCTGAGGTCAAGACACTGAAGAGAAATCATTTCCAGTTCATTGAAAAGCTTTATAAGGTGGGATGGCCCATGGTTCAGCATAGAGCTCTTTTTTTATAAAGTTATTAGGTTTGCAAGTGCTGAGTTACTTGGCCTCAAAAGAAATTAACTTCTAGATTTTTTTTAAAATAGCCTCGGTCTTTTATTTTAGAAAATACAGCTAGATTATATGGCTATAAAACTATAGCATTGCTGTGCACAGCTTGCACTAGAGATGACATATGAACTGTAGAATTCCTGTATAAGGTTTTTGACTGCCTTGGAAAAACTGTATCTCCATGAATAAGACCCCAACCTAAGAGCTCCCTCCAGCTTTCTTCCTTGCCCTCTGCCAAAATTTGCCATGTCTGCAGCAGATGAACAGACCCATACCTGCACTGTGGTGCTCAGAGCTGAGATGGCGGGGAGGGACACTCGCTCTAGGATGACTGCAGCTGACAGCAACCCTGGTGCCCACAGTGGCTGCAGGGAGTGGGAGAAGCATCAAGGGGACTGAGCCAGGAGCAGGACTCCCACTGCATGGCAGGGCTGGCTGGGGCACCGGCACAGTCACCACTCCCAGCTGCCAGCATCGGTTCTGCACTGGAGGGAACTGCTCACATGGCTGCAAGGGTCTGTGTGCACCTCACCTGCCCCAGTTTGCAGGCTGGCATGTAACATGAACCACAGATGAAGATAAATTAGGAGCATCACATCCACAGCAGTACCCACAGCACACTTTGCTGCCCTTTCCAGGATGCTGTCTACCTGGCTCCCCAGACTCACTCAGGAACAAACCCAAAACTAAGTACGCTACAGACATTCCCAGGCAGCCCTCAACTACAATTTTCTGTTTAGGGAAACCCTGCAATTCAGAAATAGCTCAGTCGTGCTGCCAGAGCTCAGCATCTCCCTGAGTCAAGTCCTTTTCTGCACAATAGCACAGCTCATACGGGTTCATTATCCCTGCAGCTAAAGGCACCTTGGCAAAGATGCTGCAGGGACCTGAGGTCACTATGTATTCATGGCATTTCCTTTTGCTGCTTCAGAGTCACTGCCTGGCCCAGTGCTGGGCTGGACATTCAGATGAGGGGGGGTCAGACGAAAGCTTCAAAAAAGAGTTTGGAGAAATAAACACTTGAAGAAAAGTACCAAGATCAGTGTTTACAGAGCCATAGTGCTGTCTACTCTCTTATATGGATCTGAATCATGGGTCATCTACCGCCACCACCTGCAACTCCTAGAACGCTTCCATCAACACTGTCTCTGTACAATCCTAAACATCCACTGGTCAGATTATGTGACCAATACGTCTGTTCTAGAACAAGCAGCAATCACAAGCATTGAGGCCATGTTGCTGAGAACACAGCTGCACTGGGCAGGGCACGTCTCCAGGATGAAGGACCACCGCCTCCCTAAGATCTTGCTTTATGGTGAACTTGCCACCGGCTGCCGCAAGAGAGGAGCCCCGAAGAGAAGATACAAGGACTCCCTGAAACAACATCTCAGCCTTGGCCATATTGATCACCATAACTGGTCCACTCTGGCCTCCAATCGGGAGGTCTGGAGACACGCCATCTATAACTCTGCTGATGCCTTTGAGAAAGCACACAGGATCACTCCTGAGGAGAAAAGACAACACAGAAAGAATCGTGCCTTGCAGAATATACCACCTAAGGAGTCTTTGCTGTGCCTTGTGCAACCGGACATGTCTATCTTGTATTTGCCTTTTTAGCCACCAATGCGCTTGTAAAAACGTGGGTAAAGCCCTTCTCAAATCTTCGTTCGTGAAGCCTAGCCATGATTTGAGCCTCACACCTCTTTCGCTCCCTTTCTAATTCAAGGTGCTGTTTTGCACTTGCACAGGAAATGATAAAACCAATGAAGTGAAAAGCCGTTAACTTGGATGTATCATGTCTCAGTTTTTGGGTGCTAAACAGAGATGCTGCCTCCCATCTCTCTCTCCTCTATGTACTGAGAAGTGCAGCAACCTTTGTAATTTTGGTGCCCTAACGTGATATCACTGCCAGTTTTATCTCCAGCCCCTTGCTCCAAAGGCTTTGGCATTTGCCAGTGCCAAAGGATCACCATCATGTCTTCTCCCCTTGGTCTGTCCAGCTGGACAGAAGGGTGCAGGATTTTTTCCTTCACAAAGAAAACAATAAATAGTTGAAAATGCAGTGCCTGGTTGCTCTGTGAGTGCCAGCATTGCCCCAAGATGATACCTTTTCACAGTGGAGAGCTGTGTGGCCCTGCTTCAGCCAGGAGCTGCAGCCCTGGCCCTTATCAGGTATTGACTATCTAGGAGGACAATAGCACAAGGAATTTTGTTTGCTCAGGTAATGACATACTTTTATTATAGAGCAACCGTACCATACCAAACATGTTTAATAATTAAGCAATGAGATATGACAAGAGGCAAATTCCAGCACAATTTTTACATGCCTTGGATTGTACAATAAGGCCAAAGGCCAAGGAATTTTTAACAGAGGCTCAAACTATTTTGCATTTGAATCAACTATTCTGTCCAGTTTTCTGCAGTTTTTAGCATGATGGTGATATTCTGTCATAAATATTGTAAGCATTAAATTTCTCATGGTCTGAGACCTTTGGAGTCTATTCTCCAAGTGATATATGTGTATCACTGGCATGCAGAACAGCGGAATGCACCCCTTTGTCCATGATTAAGTCTGAAATTGATTTTCAGACCACAGTTAACAGGTCTGAAAAATAGGTTTGCTGATGGAATTGCTGACAGATTAACTACATCGATGCAAGGGATGTCACCTTAGTGTCATGGTTGCTAACTCTCAAATATTTCTCCTTATGCCTTAAAAAAAGAGGAGAAAAACTTGAGATTCTGAGACAATGCTTGTTCTTATCTGCTGCAAGTTTGATATGAGTTCTGTTTGCTTCACACTTTATTATGAAATACAATAATTTCCACAGAAACACCACACTAATGCAGCATCAACTCTGAGACTTTAATCCTATAAAATCAGACAAAGCCAGAGTGAAGATTCTCACAATAGATTTACAAGCTCCTTGTGGTATGTTTTGCAAGGACTTTCTTTACGCAGAGAACATAATACCGGGTAGTGTGACGTGCTGTACAGCAAATATTTATTTTTGAGATAAGCATGGAGGCTTGAAAGGTCTAATGAGCTAATTGAAATAAATAAGGCTGTGCTGGAATTCAGGGCCAGATGCATGTGGCAGTGATGGGGAAGCTGCCCAGCTGCTTTGCCACTCCTTCTCTCAAGACCAAAGTGCTGGTGGGCAAGATACTATAGACCCTCCCTCCCCACCTCTGCTCTGGGTAATCCATACCTGAAGGAATAATATGATCCATTCCCAGCACTAATAGGCTTACTAATATTTAAGAGAGTGTGTACTTGATCAAGACAATTAAAAGTAGGATCACGCTCTTTGTAATGGCCAGAATATGTTGTTTCAAGGAAAATGAGCAAACCTAAAAATTAAATCTTGAATATTCTGTAACGTACTCATATATGTCTGTAATGTTCATTAGAGATACCAAAAATGTATTTGTGATTCCTGCTTTCAAAATTGTCCACTTCAGCAGGAACCTGAAGTTCAGGGTGTGCTGAAGACTAAGACCATTGGGGGCAACCTTATCTCAAGGCAGAGAGCCATTATGCACAGACTAACTGTGGCCATGTGGTAGGGTAGGTGGAGACAGACCAAGCAGGTAAATGCTGGGTGGTCACCAAGTGCTACCTCAGAGCTGCTTTTAAACATAGCATAGATGAAGATCTGATTACATTGCAGAGGGGCAAGGGTGAGGAAAGAAGGCATCAATTAAGATGTGATCATCTGACTGTGTGGTTAGGTATTTGCACATCTTCCTGTGTGCTCAGCCAGCTGTGTGTGTGTAACATCTGGAATTGGGAGGGGGAGTACAGCTGGGACACAGTCTTTTCCTGATTCCTGCAGATAATCAGCTTTTGCCCTGAGGCACTACACTTTGCTAACCATCTTCTTCAAATCCAGTTTTAAACAGACTGCAAGATCATGCTGTAACACTGCCTGACCAGGACAGCATGTAAATGCATAAATTCAAGGTCCGACCTGTACCTTACAATGCATTTCAGGCACTGGGAAAGTGAAGAAAGAAATCAGTTATATTGAAAACAACAACAGTCATGTCTTTCTATGTGGCTATAGACATAGAAATAGCATATCTTTATTATATTAAGATATCTAGACTTTTACGATTTTCCTGCATAAGTAAGGGCTGTTTCACAGAAGCTTCAGGGAAATGGCTGCATTTTAATACAGTCTAATTGACTTTTATGGTTATCTCTGAGGAGTGCTGGTCATAAAAGCTAATTAAATTATACTGATCTACATATTCAAGAACCATTCTATTTCTCACCCTTAGAAAGAAAAAAAGAAAAAAAATAACAAACTGGAGGCTCATACTCATGATTAGAACACCTCAGTTTGATTAGCTCAGTGTTGCAGGATATTACAGAATCACAGAATATATATTTAACTTTCTTGAACAAGTAACTGTCCTTACCAGTTAACCAACATTTAAGAATGTTGGTTATGGTATTTCAGATCTCTCATTCTGCAAATGTGTAGAAAGATCTATATACTCAATTTACAATTCTACATTCATCTAATGATTCCCTAGAGAAAGTGTTAAAAAAAAAAAAAAGGTAAATAATCTGAATCTGCATGGCAGGGTCTTTATAAAGTAGACTTTTTGCATTTTCTTCACTCTCTTCATTCTCTTTTTTTTTTGGGTGGCCATTTTTTATTTTTACTTTTTAGTTCCATGCAGCTTGTGAGAGATCCTGACTCTGTTGTATTAACAGTTTAACAGCATGCCAATCCTGATATTGTAAAAAACATTGCTATTTTTTATCTGAACTCCCATTATTTTTCTGTATTTATTAGCCACACAAAGCCAGATTTCTGAGATATTTAAGTGCAAACAAATCAGACGTAAGTAAGAGTTTATGAAGCAGACAATATTTCCGAAAGTCTTAGCAGAAGTCTGACTCTATCTTTCAGTACCTAAATACCTTTCAAAACCCAGCCTAAGGCAGTAAACAAAATTCTCACTTAGAATTATGGCCATTTGCCCTGACAAAAATTGCACCATGCTGATCTTTGTCTAAATGCCTTAATTCAGCTAAGGGCAACACATTGTGCACTAAAGAATTTTCATGAACTGCTCAGCAGCAGCTCAGAGTCCAGCAGGTTCCCTCGTGCTTATATTCACCATGTTAGGGAATATGAAATGCTGTAGACACCAGCAATGAAGTGGTAACATCCTCCTTTTGCTCACATCCTCCTTTTGCTCTTCTATTATGGATTGACTGAACAGCTCTAAGCATCTCTTTCACCATCTACCTCTCTGTCCCTCTGCCTCTCAACTTCTTTGGCTCCAAGTGTCCTGGGAACAGCTGTTAACATCCTCTCATTTGTATCTGAAAATTGCCTGGCAATACAATGGACAAGCATTGTAATTTCCACCACTTCTCCGTAGTGCTGACCCACTGTTTTTTCCTGGCTCTAAGCAGCTTTTTAAAACACCCATAACATGATTTTTAAAAAGTTCATTTAGTAAACATGAAGTAGTAAGGCGAAGACATCAAGAAACCAATGCAATTTGCACCAATAACTACCAGCACGAAGAAATCCCTCTGTGAAGACTCTGTGGGAGTTTGTAATAAAAATTTAAAGGTCCCTTCCAACTGGGAAAAAAAAAAAAAAAGAGGAGATGATTTGTAAACAAACAAACAAACAAACAACTTACCTTTTTCTACAAAATAATACAAAAAATTACCAACATTTTGCAAAGTGCCATGAACTTCAAAAAGAAAAAAATGTGAAGAAAAGGAGGTAGGACTTCTTGCTAATTTAACCAAATTGTGAAAGGGGACAGTGAGGGATCAGCCTCAAGATTGGTCTCTATCTGTGTTTCATACTATGTAAGACCATACTTCATTAACAGGAGCTGTTAATCAACAATAAGCCATATTAGGCTGAAGAGATGGGGGTCTCTACTTCTTCAGCAAGGACAGACTGATAACAAAGATTCATTGCACCCGGCAGTCCTGTGTTGTGTGGTTGGAGAGGTTTCAATGCCAAGCTACTAGCTAAGGATTAGATTGCAAAAGAGAAAATCCCTTTGAGGGGAGAGCCTGTACAAAGCAAGAACATTGTGAGACAAAGAATAAGGACTCCCATCAAAACAGGTACCTCTCGCATGCTTTTCCACACGCACATACAGAACCTTGGTGAAACCAGAGCCATGTGCTCTGCATTGCTTTCCTCGTAGGCATGCAGGCACAACCAAGGTTATCTCCTGCCCTGTCCTCTTGCATCAGCATCCCCTTGGGCATTCCCACTCCAGCTCCACTGTGACTTCAGTAGAGGTGGAAGTCCCTCCCTTTCCAGATGAGCTGGTGGCTTTTTTTATGTTTATCATGAAGGAAAAGCAGCTGATATGATCAGAAAGTTTAACCCAATCCAGAAAAATATTAACAGGGACCAGGCAGTCTTGGGTACATATGTCTTAGTTGCATTGCTTAGCATCAAGCCCTTCAGGTTCTAATAAATAATAACATTTCAGGGATCAGGTTTCAGCAGTGAATTTGTGCACGTAAAAAGAAAGTATATCAGCTTTGTAGGGGGTTTGGTAATCCAGAATATCTTTGTTTTTACCTGGGAAATCTGATCCCCAGGTTCATACTCCGCAGGGCTGGGTGACAGGTGCTGCTGACAGCTGCAGCAGTGTGTGCAGTGCCTTTCAAGCGAATCCCAGTGACCTGATCAGGTAGATCGATAAATATAGCTGATATATTTTAATTGGGTAGTTTCACGGACCCATTATATCCTTGTTCATAGATGGATTGCTAGGGTAGAGATTCACAACTTTTCCTATTAAAAGTGTTTGAAGCTGTTCACCACCACTATGCCATAACTCAGAAGGAAACTGCTCCAGCTGGACCTTTCTTTTTTTAGCAAAGCTGCTCATCTGTGTCTGATCTAAGGACAGTTACATTGTATCAGTGCGCAGCATCCGATAAACAGGGTGGACAATAAGATTAGGGCCTGTGGTGTTGAAAGTAACCTGGTCCATCCACCAAAACCTGCACAGTGCTTAGTAAGGACCCAGAGAGTCCATTCTCCACTGATCATATCCTGATTCTATCTACCACCCACCCTCACCCACAGTTCTGTTTCGGTGTTGTCTCCTTCTCACAAGGCACCACAGTTTCTGTAACAATTGATTTTCTCTGACTCAAATCTATTTCTGAATGCAAAACTGGGTTGCAGAAGAACTGATGAGACAATGACAGTGTCATCATTTTGGTTTCCTCCACAGATATCTTTTAATGCACCCCTGAGAAGAAAGGGAAGTGTGCCCTTTCAGCACAAGGGCTGTAATGTAACTAGGAAGTTTCTTGGTGTTTTAGGAAAATCAAAGTTATACAAGTTCTCAAGTTACCATCTGACTGTATGATGTCTGAGTGATGAGGGAGTACCAGTTTTTAAAAAATAACTCATATTTGGAAACCTCCCTTCCTATTGGAATTGGCGTGTATTGGTCACTTAAATAGGAGCCTAAATGCCCTTTAGGGTCTAGTCCTTAGATGCTTCTTCTCAGATGATGGCCTGCCCACAGGGACATATGGCATGGGTTTGCCAGTAAATTCATTAATCCTGAAACTGGGTTTGAAGGTGAGGGGCAGGATTCTGTGCAGGACAGATATGCCTCCTGCATCATCTAGTCTGCTACAAGCACATCAAACCATGGTTCATCTCTTCTCTCAGGACCTCAGCAGCCCTTTTGAAGACTTTGGTACTGATGGTAAGGATGTTTCTAGGGAGAGACCTAAATCCAGAAAAAAAAATAATTTAATATATTGACAACTACCACAGCTGATCTGTGGTGTGCTAAAGAAACAAGAGGTGTTTGTGCCAGGAATGACAGTCTTTGTACAGGACGTGGTTTAAGTAGCACATGAGAAGGCAGTTTGGGGCCCCAAAAACCTACAGTTTAAAGCTAGGAAAAGATGCAGCAGATAGACAGAAAAGCAGACAAGGAAACAAGCCTAAGGAAGTGGTGAAACAAATATTCGTCAATCTAGTAGGTCTCATGCAAACTCACAAAGACAATATGGCAAAAGCAGTGTTTTAAGGGAGAACTGAAGAGGAATTACAAGGCAGCTATGCAGATGTTTCTGGGAGAGATTCTCTTGAGTATTCGGGGTGGCATGAGAGCATGGAGGCATGTGTTTGAAAAGCTAGCAGGAGGCCATAGGCATTGGATACAGTGGGCTGGTCAAAGACAGAAATTGGCTTCTCAGCTCTGAAGGAGGTGGTAGGTAGGAAGAGCATAAGCCATGCTTCTCTCTCGACCCCCAGTCAGGCACAGAGGGAAGGTACCCACAGAGACACTCTCTCAAAGCATTTTAAACAGTGTCAACAACCAAAAAGCCCCTGTTCTTTTTTACCTGCTGTGAGTCAAAAGTAACTTTCAAAGTTGAAATGGAAACATATGGACAGATAAGTGCTGAGGAAAAAGATTTCATAAAAGCAGTATAAACACAGCGTCTTTCAATGTTTTTCAAGCAGCTTTTCCTCTGCTTATAGTTCAAAAGACGATAACGGAGGTACCTTCTGATGTTTGTAGAGTTATCTACAATTTAATAATTATGTTCCCCCTCTTGTCTTTTGGTTTGTTTGTACTTATTTTTATAGATTTTCCTTACCACACTGTATTTGCTAACGTTTAGCAACCACTTCTTACTTCAGTTGCACTTTTTTATATCACTGTAACTACTTTTCTCATGGTCTCTTGGTGTTTGTTCTCTGCTTTGTTTGGATTAGAAAAGAAGGACTAGCACTTGCAATCCCACCAATTGCTACTCGAATATTTATCAGTACATACTTGTAAATTCCTGAAAGTTTTGGTGAGTTTTGCATAATTGTTCTGATTATTATCTCTGTTGTCCTTTATAGGGGAAAACTTGTGTCCTATTCGGATAGTCATCACTATTCCGAATTCTTCCAGCTCCAGAAACAACCCTAAAGTCAGGCCAGGTACATACCTGGATTTGACCCTGCTAGCCTGGTTATCCATGTCTTTGCCAGATGTCCAGGTTAAAGCACAGACCAGGCCACTGAAAGTGCAAGTAGGAAGGAACTAGAGTTGCAAGGAAGAGACAACCTTACCTTGTCATACTAGGGACACCACGCTCAATAAGTATTTTCACCTCTCTCCCAGAAACGGAAGCAATCTTCTACATGACACTGCCAAAGTCTGTTCACTCTGAGGTGGTGCTGTGTAGGGCTGAGATTCAATCAGGATGCTGTCAAGAAAAGAGTTCTCTTGAAGTTCAGGGACAGATGGATCTAAAAAAAATTGACAGCTGTCCTGACTACAGCATTACCTTCCACACAAAGACTGTCAGCCCTTTTTCCTCTTAATTCTTCTCTTTGTAATAATCACCTTAAAGACTATACAAGCAAAAAAAACCCCAAATTATCATTAAAACTGTTTCTTTGTGACTCTTTTGGACTAAATGATCTCTACAATCTGTGCAGTGCATGGATATTTTTAGCAATTGTAAACTATAATGATGGGCCAGAAACATGCAGCTTAATACATTTCAGTCAGAATCTGAATCTGTGCCATTTCGGTCAACCACATGCAGTGTGAGTATTTGTAATAAGTCACCTACATCAACAGTGTATTTGTCCTCTACTAAAAACTGTATTATGTAGATTAAAGTACCACAGTTCCTTTTTTCTGTTCTATAATTTCCTGTTCTATAATTGTGGTGACGTGGCCATCAGAAGGCAAGGCAGTGTAGTAGGTCCAGAGGTTAGCTTGCTACAAGCTACAAGCTCTATCCCATTAGTTCACCATTAGTGGGTTGTATGAACTCTCTGGGAAGTGTACATAAAAGGGCTAAAAAAGAAGCCCACTCTCATCATTCTATGTCTAGGTACTTATATTTAGCTAACATTGCTTTAACTACAGGAGAAAGAACATTTCAAAGGGTAGTATTTAAAAATAGCTTGGTCACTTCAAGTTTTTTTACCTATTAACTATACTTTATGTATAACCTACAAATATGTGAAAGGAGAAAACGCATGAGTCAAAAGTAAGCGATGGCAAGATCCTTCAGCACGTTTCAGTCCCTTTATGCAGTACTGACAGCACAACAAGAGAAATCCACAAAACTGGCAGCAGCAAATACTCCTTTGGTTAAAGTACTGCTGAAGATAGTAGTAAAATCTGGACACTTGTGCCAATACTGCCCTAAAGGAATGCTAGAAGAGGACTCGAGAGGAGATGAAAAGCAAGGGTCGCTTTTGGTTGTAAGTTGCATTACCTTTGAAAAGTCCAGTACATGCCACTGAAGGTGTACAAAAAGGTGAGTACCCCCAGCCCTGTGTATCACATCTCCTGGGGATCCAGCACAGAATTTTACCTGCAAATTTTGGAAAACACTGCTATACAATTTTGACGTACAGCTGAATAATTTGTTTTTGAAGGATAAGGAAGAAAATAATCCAGCTGATATCAACAGGGGACTGGGAGTCAGGAAGGCTGGGTTATGTCACAGAATCACAGAATCATAGTATTAGCTAGGTTGGAAAAGACCTCTGAGATCACCGAGTCCAACCTATGACCTAACACCACCTTGTCAATTAGACCATGGCACTGAGTGCCACATCCAGTGTTTCTGTAAAAACACCTGGTTCTGTCTTTAAGTGTCTGTTTAACTGTATAATTCTCTTAACATACATGCGCATAGGCATGTCTGACTTTAAATTATAGTGCTCATCTGCTGAGAAGCTTATGTCATTTCTAAGAAAGTCGTTTGGATACCTGGATGACAGGAGCTCTGATCATGCATTGGATTATTGCTGGCCCGTGTGGTCTGAGGCGATCTTTGCTGAAATATTAAGCAATGATCTGATTGATTCTTCTTATGACTTCTTGAACTGAGCCATTACCTGGAGCTAGATGTCTTCTTTGATGATTTGACAAGAAGCCTCGGAAAGGCTAAGTCTCTCTTTAATTCCAAACACCTTAAAAAGACAGATTATTATACCTAGGCATTCACCAAACAAGCCACCATTCTACTGCCTGTGGGTCAAAGAACAGCTCTTTGTGCAAGGTTCTTCTCAGGGCTTGTTCAAGTATTGTCCTTTCAGTTGTTTTCTAGTCTCCCTCTGTTGGCAGTCTGGAGAGGGTTATCATTACTTCCAATTGTAAAATATATTTCACTTCCAAAAGTGTTATCCTGTAGGCTCTCACTGACTTTATCTAGGCCTCTCTTGTAGGTGATGATCTCCTCACATTTTTTTTAATTTGCCTAAGCTCCTATTTTTTAAGTTCTCTTTTGCACCCTCCAGCTTCAGTGGGATGCAGCCTTACACACAATATTTGTTTAATAGAATAAAAGGCCTTTTTCCCCCCTGCAGTATTCCTTCTGACTTCAGCAATAGTCTCGTTGCAAATTGAGATAAAAATCTGTCCTGCATTTGGCAGTGCCTTGACTTAGCTGCTAGCAGAGGTAGCATTTTTCAGACAACTATTTACATTTGTGCTTTATTTGTGGTTGGTCCTATGGGAAACAAATGTGCTCTTTTCCCAACTAAATCTGAAAAATGCATATTTGGGGCTAAAGAGTTCATTGTGCGATTTTTACTTGCTTTGCTATATTTTTATTGCTGAATTCATTATGTTGAACAATTGTGTGTGTCAGAAGTAGTTTGCAGGCAACTTAATTAGTCACGAGTATACATTTCTGAATGTTACACGGATCATCCAGAAGAGTGCACAGACAGCTTTAGAAGGAAGTTAGCAGCATCAGAAAATGTTCCTCTAAACAAGTGGGAACTTTAAGGACAGATAAAGGGGTTTTATACTTAAAAATAACCTCTTCACTAATCATTCTACCCATACGTTGAAGAGCTGCTCCTTTGTCATTTCCTTATGTTTGTTTAGTTTATGTGGTAGTATATGCAATGCATAGATAGATTGTGGCTTCTTTTCCTGACTTCAAAACTCTGAAGTTTCACCTAGAATTTAAAAGGGAATATTAAAGTTACTGTAAATAGGCTACTCTACTGATATTTCACACTTTTGACTTCAAGTAAGATGATTATACAGCACACTCTTGATGTTGTGAGTTTCTCAATGCTCACAGGGATCCCACGAAAGCAGAAAACTAAACTGCATAATCCATTTATATAGTTACCTACAACAAAGTGCAGTCCAGGGAACACAAACAGTCTAGACATCTCACCCATAGTTCTCATGCTGAAACCCTGCTGAGGCATCAGGAAACTCCTGTGCAAAGAAGTCTAGCAGGTGTTGGCCTTATCTTTGTGCCTTCAGCACATCAGCTCTGTTTTCCCAGCTGCAGATGCTTTTGCCTTCCTTGAAACTTTTGCACTGAACTATTAACATTTGTTGATACATACCCTATTTGAAAGAGTAATGTTTTGTATTTGCATTTATTTTATAGAATTCCTTGCTCTTGCTACAAGAAATGTAGTTGTAAATGGATATTCCATTGACTACCTAAGCAATCAGGGCTTTAATTTTGCTTTCAGTGAAGTTTCAGTTTTCCACAGACACAAGAACAGATCTGTATTCATGGCTGCTTTTTATAATTAAACCGAAAAGAGGGGAGCTGCCATTAATGTAATGCAGTTTTCCAAATCAATATTGTGGCCTCTTCCTCCCTGATCTGCTGAAATACAATTTCAGAAATGCAGAGCACATGGCCACTCATGGGGAGGGAGGCACAGAGTACCTAATGTTCCCTCACTGTCTGAAAAAACTAAAATCTATGTTGGTGGACCTAAAGAAGAGAGGCCAAGGGGAGCTGGTAGAGCTAAGCAGTTTTATAAAGCAAAAGACACCAGCTTAAGCCACTGTAGTGCCTGTATGGGTTCCCCACAGGGGGAAGATATTATCAGTCTCCCCCTTGCTTCCTCATTAGTTATTTTTGGCTCCAGACAAGTCCTTCATTCCTCTTTACCAAGAATGCTAGACTTCCGTCACAATCATAAGAAGAACAACGGCAGCAAAACAGTGTGCATGTCTGGGTGTGCTCCAAAGAATGAAGCTCAAGGATAGAAATTGTTATGACATTTTAACAGAATAAAGAGGGTTTCTAATGTAGCAACTGCCATAAAATCTTATACTGGCAAAGACATACTTTGCAAATACATTTTCCAAGCTTTCCCAAAGACAGCTTGTACTCCACATATTTCATATTGTCATTAGGATATATTGCAAAGTTCAAGAAGTAATATGAATGTTTCTGAAGCAGTGAGGCCTCACATTGCAAAGCACAGTGTGTTAGAGAAACATGCTGAGGCCTATATTCAATCAGAGGACCAAATTCTACCAAGCACTGCAAAGATGCATCAGCTTCACCTAGTTCTTGGTTGTTGGTTGTTTGTGGTTTTTTTAAGAGAGAGAGAAAAGTGTGATAAAACAAAGATTCAATAAAATATTTCAATCAAAATTAGTTTTTCAGAAAATATTTTGGGTGAGCTGGGCATTTTTTTCCCCACAAGAATAAATCTTCCAACTTCTGTGAAAATCATACCATTCATTTGCACTTTTGGACATTTTCAGCATCCTCTAGGTCCAAAAATCTCACCTATAGGTGCGATTCTTCTGAACATTCATGTTGACATTGGGGATGTTTTCATCTGGATTAGTGACCTAAGCTTTCTGCATAGTCGATCCCAATGGGAGAAAAAAACCCTTCTAAAAATAAAATGGTTAATTTTATCTCAAACCAAATATCTCAAACAGAAATACATTAAGCACTTTTTAAAGTACCTGTCTATCTGATAACAGTAAAGATAGCCTAAGGTGCCTAGTTCTGATGCAGATGTTTGAATTGTAGATGACTCAAGTTAAGTGAGATGTATTCTGCCCCATATGTCTTGATTTTACGGGCTCTCTTGCAAGCAGACTAGGCAATAGACAGTAAAAATACCGAGACATTTTTGTTCAGTAAACCAGAAAGTTTGGTGTTCCCCCAGCAGGTCTACTCACCATATGTCTCTATATTTGTTCTGTATCACAAAATTGGCTTTTCATTGCTTGGTTAAATACACCATTTTTGAGAAGCTGACATATGGTAGTACCACAACACTTTTCAGAACTGGGATTCTATGGAGAGGAATGGGGAATTCTGTTTAAAAACTGGTGTTAAAAGCTGTCCTCAAAAAATCTCTGCTAAATGAGGAAAAGGAGAAGGTGTTGTTTTAGGGGTTTTTTTATCAAAAGCACCTCTTCTTAAAATATTGATAAATTACTTAACATACTACTGAGTTAGTTGTATCAGAAAATGCTTATGGCAGCTGTTGAGTGTGGCACCAAAGTGGATTTGATTCTGTGCATCCAAATGCATGAAAATTCTTTACACATAGACAGATGTTTAAGATGCAAATGTGTTAGAGCTGAACCTGTCAGATCTAAAAAAATCTTGTTTGCTTGCTGTTTTCTCCCTGTTTCAAGTAACATTCGTTTCATTATTATTTTTATGTTCCAGGGTAAGGAGTAAATAATGTTCTGGCAACCGGCTGTCTCACCGGCACTGCTCTCCCTGCCCCCTGAGGCTTCGATACAGTCAGTAGGTGTCCCACACTGTGTGAGCCAACAGAAGAGAGATCAGGGAGGGTGGGGGAGCACATCTACATAGCTCTAGAAGCACAAGATTATTTTATAGAAGCTTTCTGGGCATGGCCATTTCCCTCTGAACTAAGTCACACAGGTTAAACTGTACTGCATCCAGGGGTAATGTGGTAGGAAATATCAACAAATTTTTTTGACACCTGTGGTGTAATCCTCCCTACATTCTAATGCTTCAGATAACTAGTGTCATCTTCAGAGGCCTCCACCCACTGCCTTAACCACTCTACATCTGAGCTGAGGAGGTCTCAGTCACAGGATTCCCTATTTGCACCGATCACACCAAACCTTGAGTTCAGAGTATGTGATCGTGTTTCACACAAGCTCCCAAAGCTCTGCTGGCACACTAGCATTGCTCCTGAATCACCAATGTGTTTTAATCAGCCTGCTTAAAATGGCACAGCTCTGAATTGTCTGATTGCCTCCTCCAAGCTGCATCTGGCTTTCTGCTGGTCCCCCTTGCTCGTTTCTAGCTACTGGCCTCAACTCTGAATTTGCACCCCCAGGCTCCTTCAGACATCTATGTTCCAAAGGCCATGCCATCTGCAGCCCCTTCCTCTGATGAGGCTTTCCTCCACTTGCACTGTCAGGTCATAAACCCTTCAGGGCAAAGGCTTATTACGTGTTAGGCACTGACCTCTTCCTGTACCACATCATGTACATTTACAACACTATCAATTATTTAAAATAGCTCTGTCTTCAGTTCAGCCACATGCTGAGTTAAGCTCTGTAGCCTTTGGGTAGTTTGCAGCAATTTTATTTTTCCTCCTCAACATTTCGCAAATTGCTTGCTGCTGTGTAGCACTTGTTACTATTTGCTAAGGGAGATGATAGGGTGTATTATCACTCAAGAGAAGTGTTTTTGGGGAAATAATGTTAGCTTTCTTCACAAAAATCCAGCTATACCTTCATAGAAATGGAAGCCCAGACCTTAACCCCAGAGGGGCCTTGACTTCATTAGCACTTTCATTTAGCTCAGACAAGTAATTATTAATATCAACATCCAATTCTAGCAAATCTAGCTGGATGTGCCACAAGGTGACAAGATATAATAAACATAAAATGAGATAGAAGAACAGAAAATGTTCCTTTCACTTACAAAGGGACAGACAAGGCAGCAACAGAGACAAATGGCAATGTACATGAGTAGCTTCCTCTTTTTTTAGCATAATCTTATTCCCATACGCTAAGATAATTTTTTAATGCTTTTTCCTTTGAAGTGTTTGGGACAATTTTAATTATTTACTCAGGTTAATTAAGAAATTAAGCTCTGTCTCCTGAAATATAAATACCAGGGTGTTAGATGACACAAATGCTATTTTTATTTAGTTTGGGAATAGCTGGAGATAAATGCAATGCTTCTCCTCCCTACAGTCTACCAGGGGCCAGGGCACTTTGGTAAGGCCTTTAGACTCCCCTCCATCTTCCCATCCTGTGTGTGCCTAAGGCTAAACCAGTAACAACTGGATCAGGCCATCCAAGGACATGGCAAAAGCCAGACAGGATGAGAGAGACCTTTCTTGCACTGTGCACTCTGTGTGCGTGTGTGTGTGTGTATACATGTGTGGTAATGTCCCAGAAGAGGAACCTGGGAGCAAGACTTTTACTGCATCATTAAATGACTCGTGGTAGCCATGAAGAGTCCAAAAACATTGTTTCTATTTTTCTGTCTTCACTCAGACCTGGATATATAAAGAATTATTTCCTTTTTTTAGCCACCGTGCCAAGAGCATTAGACCCTAAAACTTTTCAGCCTCATCATGTAAGATATCATCCCCACACCTTTGCAAGTAAGCCCCCAAATCAAGATGTAGAGCTACTTGCTTACACTATTCAAACAGCACACTTGGTAAGTATAATACATGGCAATCCGTCTTTTAATGGGAAAGCTTGAGGGAAAAGAAACTGTCATCTGGCCTTGGAGACAGCCCAAAATCTACACCTTCCTTACAGGGGTGTTTGTGTAGAGCATAGTCAGCTACAGCTCAGTCACTCCCAAACCCGCTAAACTCAAGGACAGGAAGAAGGGACAAAATCCTAAAGCATAGTCCCTAGAATTTGCTTAGATGTCAAACCCTTTGTGCTTGGCAAATTCAAACCAGTAATTACAGAGGAGAGTTTCTCTCCCTCTTTGAGCCTTTCTCTAGGATGTAGTAAGGCTATGTGGCTCAGGGCAGGGCTCTCTGGGGTGCTGGTGACTAACACCAGCTGTGACACTGGCTGCATCCTCAAAAAGAGTGCAGAGGAAAGAGGAAGGGCCTGAGAAATGAAAGGGCTAAGCTGGTAGCTTCAGTGCTGCTCCTCAAATCTTCCTCTCTGTTTCTTTAGGCCTTTGGCCCGCAAAACTTCTTCATGCCATATGTGAAGGGGTGTCACCATTAGGAATGTTTTCAAATAGCTAAAAAAAAAAATCCTTCTTGCTGCAAAGCCCATTTATTCTTGTAAAACTGACATACTTTACACTTACACTCTTACAAGGATTTTTTATTTCTCTCTTGTATCTCCAATATCTCAAAATTATTTTTAAGTCTAAGCCATTTCATTATCTCAGTGGATAATGACACACTGACTAGTGCCAGACCCAGAGAGGCCTTGTCCAACCCTGCTGCATCCCTCTGTCCGGTCTATTGGTGAAATATCAATTACCACTTTCCAGACATGGCTAGATAATAAACTTGGCTAATCATGTCATATATCACATTCAAGGTCACCAAGAGCTTCACCATCAGCTGGAGGAGGTGATTTCAAGTAAAGACTCACTGCCAACCTCCAGGGTCACTCCTCTTTCCTCACGAACTCCTCACACTTTAGCAGCTCTCCAGAAGACCTCCCATCCATCACATCGCTTTGTCTGACCCATGGCTTAAGAGTTTAGGCAGCCTGGGGCTAGAAGTGCATGGCATTCTTCTCCAAGTTTTAACTAATTATCATGGTGCATTTGCCATTTTTCCTATGGCTGACCACAAAGATCCAGTTAAAACTGTCCACATCGTTTTAAAATTGTTTTTAATTCTTTATTCAGGGAAGCCAATGTTTTACTCATAGTCCCATAGCTCAAAAAAAGGGAAGCGACAGAGGAAGAGAAGTATAAGTTTATGATTTATGTTGATGGCTGGTCCTCTACACATTCCCCAAATCTCTTTTACTTGCCTATTATGCATAGTCTGGCTTCTTACTGGCCTCCTAAAAGACATACATTTATTTCAATGAGGAATTTGAGCAAAGGGAACAGTGGCCTTAGTGACTCCTTACAGCAATAGCTGCAATAATCTTCTCAGGTGAGGAAACTATACGTACATATAACTAGATCTATATTCTACAGGATAATGTCTTGCTTTCAGAATGACTTCTTACGTGAATAGCTGAGCACCTCTAACATTAAAAGTGTTTTTGTGTTAAAAGCAGCATGCAATGCAAATAGCATGACCTTGTAGAGGTAACAGGGTGTACTGCTGTGAAACGCAAGCAGTATCAGCAGTCACATGAGCAAACCTGTCCCGTGTGGGTAAAGCTGCATGCCTAAGGCATTTGCTGGATATAGCCCCATAGCTGCAGCCACCGTGGAAGTTGTTTTATAACCTGTCTTTCCAATGGAACTATTAAGCTTTTCCATGAATAAAATACTACAAACACTATGTCTTTGCTATAAAATTTGGAGTAACAAAATAATGTTTCTCTGAGGCATAATGTGAGGTTAATCATGCATTGGTAGTGCTTTCCTCAAGCACAAAGTCGTTCTTTCTCCTGATTAAGGGTCCATTAGGAAACAACTAGCTTTCAGTGACTCGAAGCACCAGACAATTGCATCCCTCCTACTAGACATTCTCTTCAGGAGTGTTTCTATGTGCCATATTACTCTTCAGGCAAAATGATTTTATGACATCCAGACTAGTGCTAAGCAAGTGTAACAAAAAGTGGTGGCATGGGCAAGCGACTATTGTGTGTGCTGAGGCTGCCTGTACTCCAGTTGCCAGCCTGTGCTGTCATATCTTTACCACTGCAGGAAGTATATTAAAATTAACACAGGTAGCTCATAAGTATGCCAAATCTGCCTTGAGCAAATATTTATAGTCTGTGTAGACGTATCCAGTTCAAAAGCCAAAAAAAAGTAGAACAAATGTCTATAAAGGCACAATTTTGCTACTCTTTTTTATTTTTTTGCATATTAGCTTCCTTTGTGGAAGTTCTTATTATAGTTCTACTTAGAATAGACTGGCAAGTGACAAGCTGAGTCATATTGGGTTCGATCTCCCTTATATGGCAGCAAAGCAGTAGTCACTTTGCTGAAGTTCCCTGGCATAAAACTAGGCTAAGTGGGATCAGAATTGGGCTCGCAAACTTGTGCAAGGGTGTTACAGGTGCTGCTGGTGATACATGTATTCTGGAGTTAATTCTCATCTAACTCATCACCATCATGGTGACAATAACAATTCTCAGAATTGAACAGAAGCCCAAATCCACATGGAAGAGTATACAGCAAAATTATCTACAGCCTGGGAAACAGGTTTTCCCCTAGCATAGAATGTACGAGGGTCTCTCAAACACACACTTGATACTTGCAACCCATAATGGTAATGAGACTAAAAGCATAAGTAAGGGGGTTACAAGATAATCCAAGACATAATTTTACTAATGCCTTACACTCTTTTTTTCTGACCCTCTAGGCTGTCATATAACTACTAAAAACTACTGGGGGATTCCTTGTGATTTAGCTCTAAAGCTGGTTCATGAATCTTCTGATCTGACTAACTTAAAAGGCCAGTTGTTCCCTGACATGTAAGCACATTACAACAACATTAAATAGCAGATCATCTCACCCTCAGACACTTCCTGAGCATTTATAATTGCTTAATTGCTATGAGTTTTGTTGGCAAAGACTGTACCAACTACTTTCCAGGGTGTATTCATTTCCAACCATTTTTATTGCAGTCCCTGCTGTTCTTCTTCATTATTTTTATACTCTATGGGCCATGCATCACTTTGCTGAATCCAAGGTCTTTTCTTAAAAGCCAGTTTTCCTTGCTAAGTTGTTAATTTTTTTTCTGCTGGCTTTGATGTCTTTCTTCAGTTTCTCAGTGCATCCTCAGAACTCCAATTCATTTTAAGCTTTTATTTCTGTTGATGACTGCTCTTTAATTTACTACTACATATGCCAGCAATTTACAAGTGTCTGGTTTCTTTAATTTGAATTTTTCACACAATAATAAGTAAGACATGAAGTCGATGTAGTACTGTCAACTTCAGGTGAAAAGAAAAAAGGAAAGATACGAACCAACATCTTCAGTTGCTTTATGGTTACAACTCTCTGTGGCATTCTTGGTCTTCTAATCTAAAGGTAAGGATAAAGATATGCAAATTACAAACAACAACAAAAATAACCCTGAAGGAAAGTCCAGTGTATTTGCAAACATAATTGGGTTTAGCAATAAAGCTAATATACTCATATTTTTTCAAAATACATTCTAAATTTCAAGCCAAAATGCTCAAGGCCATTTGAAACTCACTTTCAAGAATTGTTTGAAGGTGAACCTCACCCCAACCATAGAGCACTTGTACAGAGCAAGTGTTACACTCTTCACAGGGTGTCACAAAATGAGGAAAAAGCATAGAGGGGAAGAGGAGAAAAGAGTAGAGGATGTGGAAGGAAGAAACAAAGGCTTACAGATTTATCCCATGACTTCTTAGAATATAGAGTATATCCCACCTTTCCCCCTTTAGTTCACTACATGGCACAAAAGCACTCTGTGCTTTGTAGTTCTCCTTTAAGACCTTGTTCCCCTGAAGTCAAACTCCTTGTAAGACTGACACACAGAATCATTCCACTCAGATTACAAGGAACAGGCTTATACTTAATGTTGATGTAAACTATAAAGGCAGTGTTTTTGTATGTGGTTAAAACAAAGAATGGAAAATTTAGCATGCCTAAATTCACAAAGAGAAAACCTGAACATACTTCTAAAGGAAAAAATATGTCGGACACCGTTCTCCTTGTCATGTTCATAAATCCATCATTTCTGTGTGATTCCTTTTAAGTTCAAAGCACTGGGTTTTTTTAGTAAATGAGACAAGGGGGAAATGGTAAAAACAGTGTCCCTGAGGAAAACTATTCCCCAGTTCTTAAAAAGTATTAACATTTTGAAATCTTAGGGAGATGAAAGCATTTTCTATTACATTTGTGCTTTTCTTCTTGTTATTTTTGAATTTTTATTGTTTTTACAGAACATAGCACCACAGGAAGGAATGGAAGAGCTAATTCAGTTCCATAAATGAGCTCTTGAGTTGGCTGACACCAGTCTCCTCTCACAATGTTTTGAAAGATTTCCCACCATTTTCAGTGGTATGGCACAATGCCTCATACTGCCCTCACATTGGGCCCTCATTCAGGTGTTTCAGGGCTTTGTAGGTGTTTTGTACCTGGTGTGTGGATTATGGAAGAAGATTCAGCACAAACAAGAGCTAAGAAGAGTAGTTTTGGTTATGTCCCAAATTTTTTTTAATATATTTCCATCTGAAATACTCTGCAAGTGTTTGTATATAGCAATAGACTCACAAATAGCAGGCAGGAAGGGAGCCTGGGAGGTCCTCTAATTCATGCCATTACCCACAGTAGTATGGCCTATACCTATGCCACTTCTCACAGATGCTTCACCAGCGTCCTCTTAGAGATCTGCTTCCTAGGACATATATTCCAGTACCTTACTATCCTTACCATTAAAAATCTTCACTAATGTCCAAACTCTGTGCTGCACTTGAATTGCACCCTTAGCACTTTTTTTCTGGTCTTATCCGACATGAACACAGAGGTCAGACAATTTCCTGCCCTCTCCCTGGCAGGCCTTGATGTGTCTGATAAAACACTTTTGAGAGCTGACATCATGTCACTCCTATCTCTTCATTTCTCCACAGAAAATAACCTCAGTTCCTCCTGCCTTTCCTCAGAGTCTGTGCCCTCATGATTATTCCTTGAGCTCTGATCATGCTTGACTCATGAAACTCTGCCATTAGTTTCTCCTTTTCTGAAGCGGGATATCCAAAAATGGATTCTGTATGGATGAGAAGAAGATCCCACCCTTATCAGACCCTTCCTCTTCAACTCAGTATGGAATATCAATATGGAAAATCTTCATCAGCCACAGCAGAAATAAACAGTATTTAAAGGTCTATTAAGCTCAGCTTTCAGGAAATTGCAATTTGGCCTCTCTGTGTCATTTTCAAGCATTAATAGGCACTAAGGCTAGTACCACATACACTAGTGTAAGTGAAACCCATATAGAGGGAAAAAAAGTTATAGGTGCTGTTGGATCCAGACATGTTCCCCCAACTGCCATGTAAGGGCCTCCACTCCAGTGTTCCACTACTAAAAGTCATTTGCCTTCCTCACACACAAAAAAAAGAGACACAGAAAATCTGAGATGAGAGGGAGAAAGTGCTGACCTGCTGTAACTCAATCAGTGTTGGTACAAAATGATGCTTGGATAGCAGGATCCTATCTTCATTCTTTCCATCTTTTATAAATATCAATCCAGTTCACACACAATTAGTATAAGTTTTCTGGAGGCTAACTTTCAGAGTTAATCTCCAGAGACACTGGTCAGTAGCTTTATAGCAAGGGATCTTGTGTTGTGTAGCTGCCCAGGGCTTCCCTTGTGTAGTATTTAAGATTCCATTCAAGAGCAGTTCCCCTTTGTCTGCCATATTCATAAATAATGGATGCATCTTGCATTAGAGATTAGCAAAGATTGTTAAGCTTCCTTTTTTGCAAGTGTAAGATTTGGTAGCTTTTGAAATATTGATATAGTTGTGCAATTTGGTACACCTATTATATTTTTAAGAAAGAATTTTAAAAAAGAAAAAGAGAATAGGAAAATTATGGTAAATCTACAAAGCAGATATCTGACACTTATAAACACCAGAAAATGCAATCCTTCTATTTTTAAGTCTACGGAAAAATAGTTGCATTACTAACTTTTGTAATATTCTTTTAAGAAGACTCTATAGAGATTGCTGTAGGTTTCAAAGCAATTACAGTAGGAGGTCATGAAAAGCCTTCAGGAAATTCTGCCAAGGTACTGCACCATCTAAAAGGAGGAACACAGTGCCAGAAAGTTTTCAAATCTGATTGAGAGTAGACAAAGGAAGACAAATTTTTAAAGTCCTCTTTACTCATTTCACAGATTTTATTTTTAATGTAATACTTTACAATTACCTTTTTTATCTGAAGAACATGTTCAGCCTCAGTACTCCTTTTTGAAAAAAAACCCACATGGATAATCACTGCATGTTTTGATGGGAACCAGCTTTATCAAGACAGGTGACTTCTGATTTTTATTCTGTGTGCATGCTACAGAATTTAACTGTCTAAGCAGCAACATTGTGCTAGTTGTTGTGGTTCTTTGTATGCAATGAAGTCCTATTTCCAGCTCTCTGGCCTATCCCACAGACAGGACTCATAAGTACAGCTTATTACAGGGACGAGTTAACCAGTAATTTCTTTGTGCTCTGTGGCTAGGATCCCAAAATGCAGGCTGCCAAGCCAAAAAAGGGTGGACAAAAATTGAAAGACTGCATTAAATAGCCATAAATGTTACAGGGTCTTATAATACATACAGTTATGGCAAAATCATTGCTTTCATGCTGTGGCCAACTTGCCATTATCCAGAGCTACGGGAGAGAAGAACAGGAATAAAAGTCTGAAATAACCTAGCTAATGAAAATTGCAGGCAATATGGTTCAGAGCAACTTGGTGCCAAAGCATTTGAACGGTTTGCTGTGAAGTCAGCCAGGATGGCTGGTGCCACATTAGTGCTAATACGCCCTTCTGGAGCATGATGATTCCTTCAGGACCACACAGCTGGGGCCTTTTGTTCATGCTCCACATTGCAGGAACCCTCAGAGCTGGCTGAGGAGCACAGTGCAGTTGTTAGCCAGGGCTCTGCAGGAGTTAGCCAGACTTGCTAAACTGAAGTGGCTTTGTGCGAAGCCACCTTGAGCCATGGGGTGTTTGGACACCTAAGTTGGCTCTGTTCAGAGCAAGCTTCAGTCTGGTGGGATTAAGCAGTTCAGTGTACAGAATGTACAAAATTGGCTGAGCTTCTTCAGTGACAAACTTACTTTAGATGCTATAGCTATCTGTGTAACACTGTCTGAACTACTGAGCCTGGCCAGATCCAAACTGCCTCTGTAATCACAAAATGATTTAGCCTGAAACCACAGATCACTGAGAATGGGCTGCCTTAAAGACAGATCTGAGACACAGAAAAAGATAAGACATTGTTACTCAAAGTCTCATTGCATGTCAGTAAGTAGTCAACAGCTGCCAAATAGCTCAACTGTTTCCCAAACTTTAGGTCTTAGTCCAGGCTACTACGTGAAAACAAGGCCAGAGCTTCTGTCCTTATTTTCCCCAACTGCAGGGAACAGCAGAGTGAGGAACTCTTAACTTGTGAAATAGAAACTGCAAAAATTATTGTTCAGCAGACGAAGAAGAGAAAGAACAGGTCTGAGTTAACAGGGACCAAAATATTCAGCTTTCATGACCACACAGGCATACCACAAAAATGATCAAGAAAGCTATTTGAAAGTTGGAAAGCAGAGGACAGGTACTCTATTCCTAAATTGATTAGGTAAGGCATAGCAGGCTAGAATTACATGTGCCTTTTTAAATTACCCATTTAGCAGCAGTAGGGAATGTGAAGAGAGCAAGAGAGACTGACCACATTGTTTTCTTTTGACTCTGAGGCAGACTGTTTGGACTGGAAGAAGATCAGAACTTGCACCAAGCTCTTCATTCTTCTATAATTCATCAAGTTACACACAATGTATCCAAAAGGGGCTTAGTCTCTCTAAGGACAGTGGGAAAATATGACAATATTTACAACTTTCTTCTCTTTCAATTTCCCTCTCAGTGACCTCTATTCACCTTCCTCTCTTCATTATCATTTGATTCCTCTCTTCTTCCCACCTTTCCTATGAAGAAATGTGAAATAATCCACAGAAATCTTTCAAAACATAGAAACGGGGACACAAGTCAAGGAACATCAGCACAGCCCAGTCTCTAACAGTGGGCAGCAGTAAATGCCTAGAAAAGAATTAGGAACAGAGCAAGTGCATCATGTTGTTCCCAGAATATCTATCCAGCACACAGCAATTTTTGGTTCAGAGGATTCCTGAACCAGACACAGTGATTTTGCATTTAATAGCCCCCAACAGATTCATCTTTCATTAAGATGTCTAGTCACTCTGGAACCCACACTAATTTTACTCATTTACAGCATTTTGCGGTGAGGGGGGTAACATCTTCAGCATTCTCTCCTCCATGTTCTTACTTAAGGTTCCTGGCTTTAATATATTTCAAGAATTGACAAATGAAGGTTGATCTTTGACCTTGAGTAGCAGACAGGTTTGATTCCCCTTCAGAAGATGAGACAAATGTACCTCTAACAAAAAACCCCACAACGAAGCACAACAGTAGCACGTGTTTTTAAACAGTGAAAGTACTTGTGTCTGATTTCAGGTGCAAGCTTTTCGTCATGCACAGTTGAATCCATTAGAAAAGTTATCAAGAAGTAATCTGAACTTGGCTGCATAGGGGGACTGTGCAGATTAATTCCTTTTCGATAAATATTGAGCTGAATTTATGCTGCCGTGTGGCTAGACAGACTCAATCCCATGGAGTTTCATAAGCAGCACCTTCTGCTTTCCACCATTCCTTCTTGCCAAAGGACATAGTTCCCTGTGCAATTTCTCATAATGTTCAAATGATTTCACAACAGAAACATGAATTCTATTGTATACTGAGAAAAACAAATCCCTTGTGCCATAAGGTAATGGAGCATATCTAAAATAATACAGCACAAGCTTTAAGCTCAGCAAGAAAAATTCTGTTACCACAAGCTTTTTGACAGAAAATGAAGCTGAAAAATTTGGCCAAGCATACTTCTGTATTTTCTTCACGCCTGATTGTTGTGTTCAAACAAAGGCCTTCTCTTTTCCACTCGATATAAATGCTCCTTGTTTAAATCTAGAGTTCATAACTTAAGAATCTGTTCCTAGGGAAATTTTTCTACTGTTGTTACTAATGCTACTGAGAAGAAAAAAGAAAAAACGTTTTACTAAAGTATTTAGGGTCCTGTACTATATTAACACAGAGAGCCTAAAGCACTGAGATGACTTTGGACAGCCTAGCCAACAATAGCCACTGCACTCTGCTGGTGTATCCAGTTTGACCTGACATCATTTGGGAATTCCTACAGAGTGAGGTGCTGAGATTTAGACAGAAAGCTCTGGCAGAGAGGTGGGAGTCCAAGATATCCACAGGGATGTTACCTGATTTTGTGTAGGTAGATGAGATTATGTTGGGTCAAAGGTGGACAGAAAGGAGGGAAGACCGGGGAGAATTTTCCCATAGAATCTGTAAAGAAACCTGGAAGAGGGAAACGAAGATCTTCAACAAAAAAATGTTAGAAGAGGAGCTGGGAGGAGTTAGACCCAGAATGGGACTAACTAGGAACAGAAAGTGGTTTGAAGCAATTCAAAATCCTTTATAAACTCCAAAATGGCTTCTCTGAAGATTTGGGTCAAGAAACATAATAAATGAAAGGGTCAAAGACTCATACTTTTGACTTTGCACTAACATGTGCAAATATCTTCCCCTCTACAAAAGTCCATCTTTCCAGTGTACTGCTGTTTGCTGCAGTGATTAACAGATTCTGATTTTGCAGTTCAAGGGAGCTCAGATCTGCTTTCTGTTTCCTTCTGGGAACACCAAGGCCCCAGAAGCAGTGGGACGGTGAACAGCATGGGTATAAGCAGGAGGGAGACAGAATGGCTCCATACGTTACTGTGACCCAGCAAGCAGGATTTTGCAGAGGAAGAGTGGCCGACTAGACCATAGGGCTGTCGTTCAGATGACTGACTGCTTCTCAGCAAGACAACATGAGGTGGGAGGTGCAAGCAGACATGGGTCCACAGACATCCAGAGAAGAACTAGAACAACCCATGTCTCTGTGAAGTCCACACTGAAAGAAGGAGAGAAAATACCTTGAATTGCCTCACCCCCAAGTATCCAACCTGGGCTCCTGCACCCTCAGGTTGCGTGGGCAAAGATTTTGCACTGAGGAACAGACACAGGTTGTTCCTTAGCCACTACTATGTCATGCTGTGCTGTTTGCTCTAAACTTACATTCAAAACAGAGCTGGACTTTTGAACTGGAGGCCCCCAGGGAGACAGAGCTATGCACTATTACTAAATTTAGATGCTTCTGAAGTGGAAAATGGCAAAATGTTTTGCAAATAGCAAACTTTTCAGGATGCAAGTCACAAGAGTTGTTCCACACAGCCTGGCTGCTACAAACAAATAATTGGAAAACAGGCCATCATTAATCTCCTTCTGAAAAGACATATAGATTCCTGAACTGTTCACATCCAGAATGAAATGCCCGATTTTTCTTCCCGGTTCCAGTCGGACAGAGGGTTTCACACTGGCACTTCTGCCTAGGAATTGCTGTTCCCCGAGGAGGCAATTCAACCCTCTGCAGAAACAGATGAGTCTATGTAAATGCTACTGCATTTCTTTACAATATTTGGGAAGGGGTTTTTTACCCTATATTAAGAATTCTCTTCTTTTTTTAAAGCTTTATAGATATCATCAAAATTGATAATCTACTGTGTCAGATAATTGTGGTATTTATGGCCTTTATCACCTTCAACTCAGTTCAGAGTATTTAATTATACTTTGGATATAACTTTTTTGTACAGTCTTCAAAGTCATCATTCTGATAGCAACATAGTTATTCTTTCTTAATATTGGGATATATAGTGTTAATTGGGATATCTTACTACTTTGTGTCTTGCTGGGGCTTGTTTACAAAGATCTGTAAGAAATCTGGCTTCGGATTTCTTGAATTTTCTGTGAGAGCTCATCCACTGCATTGCATCACAACATCTGCTTCATGTGAACTTCTTGAAGTTCACTGGGACTCAGCATAGCAAGTAATAACTAGGGGTTAGCTTGGCAGGTGGAGACAAGCGAAGATTCATCTGCAGAACCTTTCTGACAAGGACCGCAGTCACTACAAGTGATCTGTGTATTTCCATGGATATTCAAAACACTAAATCCAAATGACTCTTGGGATCTACAAACTGCAATACATAAAGAGAAACAGAAAAAGCCCAGAGCTATACTTCCTCTTTTAGTTTTTATTCATTAACAATAGAGAAGTCAGGTGCAATGAAATAAAATGTGTGTACTTAGACCAGAATGCTTTACTACTTAGATAACAGAGTTACTTAATAACAAGAGGTAAAATCCTATAAAAATTAGCATTTTGCCTCTCTGATGTGGTAGATATGATGCAGATTGATGGTTTTGAGTAAAACAAGGATAATACAGTTGCATGAATTATGAGACAATATAATTTAAAATAAAATGTAATTATGTTGCAACATCATCTCTTGGTTTAAGTTGCACAGCAGGACAAGGGTTCCCTAAGACAAATTTGATAACCAACTTAGAGGGGTTTTTTTTCTTTTTTAGTTGCCTAGTTACAGAGTTTGGAAGTATCTATTACAAGGTTAGCCCACTCATAAGGTATCCTAAATATGGTATGTCTGAAACTAGCCTTGGCAATGTAGCAGAGACCCAAAGGTTTCTTATAGGAGACTGATATGCATCAGTTTCCAACAAAACCTGCAGATTAAGATAAATTTGGGCATATAAAAAGTCTAGGCTAGACCCAGACAGACAAAGACCCAGTGTTTCTCCATGAGTTAGTCATTAGGCTCCTTTGTGATTCAATCCCTTTGATAGCTGCAATATGCAAAATAAAAGTATATTTCCTTCATTTCTATAAAGAATTTTAAGATCTATAAATAAAAAAGTTGTAAAACAAAGCTAAGTACTATTGTCCTAAGTCACTGTACTGGTGTATCTTAAATCAATATACATATATTCTATAATTCATAGATTTTTTTTCTCTTTTTCTTAGTAGTTTTTACAGGGTTTGTGCTTTTTGAAAGTATTTTCAATATTTTCTTATATCGTGCTCCAGAATTTGCAAGGATTCACATTCTTGAGACTCTGGTTTAGAACATGAATTGCCCTGATATCTGCTCCTCTCCTGTATGGTCAGAAAGGTAACCTTGAAACTTGACAGTATCAGCAACTGGTGCAGTAATGTCTTCCTGAGGCTGCAAATAGTCTGAATTTAGCACAGTGAACTGCCTGTTCATATTCCAGGTGACCACACATATGCCCTGATTCAGTGGCTAGAGTATGAAATCTGTTTAAGAAAAAACATGCACTGCCTTTTTACATAAAATATTTCACCTTCTCCAGCATCTTCTCTCCATCTTCTCTTTTTCTGCCCTGCCATGACCTCTCTGAATCTGTCCTGTTATCAACCCTCTAGGAGTAAATTAATTGGACAAAGTGACTCCTCCTTCAATCCCCATGAAAGGAAGTAGCACGTCAAAGATCCTGTCTGCAGCTCCTCAGGCATAAAGCCATGTGTGCAGGAGGAAGAACCAGGCAGCCCAAGGACTAGCTGGCAAGCTGGGATCAGCCCAGTCTGAGTGTAGAGCTGCTGAAGCTGCCTAAAAGTGACATCTTTTCTTTGAAAAAATTGAAGGGAAAGAATGTGCTGAATAAACATCAGTCAAACCAAGTCCTGAGGAGCAGATCCTAACTAAATGAGAGGTATATGTAATAAACTCTTCCTCTGATATAACCTCTGTTGAGAAAAATCTTTGTTGAGAAAAAGTTACTTTTACTCTCAACTTCAGCAAGAGTCAGTTGGCCATCACTAATTATCATTATCTATACTGCTCTTGATAATTCCTAAGACAGCTCTGTGCAAGCCCAGGTTAGGTCTAGAGGCAGTGTGGGACCTTCAGGGAGAACTGTGCCCTCATGTAGGCGTAATATTAGCTCAGATTTTTTCTTATGTTATGTCTTTAAACAATAATTTAGATACTTAACTGTATTGCTCTTTTTTTTTCTTTCAAGCCAAGTGTTCACCTCTGTCTTTCCTGCCTGCATTTTGCTAGATAATTAGCAGCTGCATGAACCATACCGATGGGAGGAAGGTGGGCATGGAGAACTGGGTCCCATTCTTTCACCTTAGAAACAGCAGTTTGTTTCACAAGAGTCCATAAATGTTGCCATGGCACTCGGGGATTGTTTTTGTGTTGGGTTCCACTGTGTGGTGACTTACATAGAGCTTCTTTTAATTTCCTGACATTTTCAGTGATGGGGCTAAACTATGAATTCTCAGATCCCTGAACTTTGCTCCCATTTTGTGGTTTGAGCTCATTTTATTGACTGATAATGATTTTATAATAAGAGAATTGTTTCACTCATTAGCAGTGCAGTGACTGCTGAAGGTCTGTGCCCAGCGTAGATTACTTAATCCAGCCTGGTCAGATACTTAAATCAACCGTGCATTTTAGCTGTTCCAAATGAAGGCTTTTATTGAACTGGTTTCCATTAATTTTCACTGCCCTCTGACAGCTGCTGCACCAGAGTTTCCTTTGTGTAATTAGTTAATGAATTGTATATATGAGCAGTTTTTAAATATGAAAGGTAGCTGGCACTGGTGCTGTTCGCACTGGTGCTGCCAAAGTGATTAGCCCAGCAGGAAAATGAAGAATACGGAAGACTCACAGAAGTGAACTCCTGCAATGTGAAATGCAATTCAAGGTAGCAAAGAGTCTCAGAGCCACGCAGCAATCATGCAGCGTGCAACGCCCCCCAGGCGCGTAAAGCCATGGTCCACCACAACCAACACTCCTTGGGATCAGCTCCTACACACTCTCCTGGACCCCTGTGCCATGAAGGTAACTCTGCTCCATGTATATAGCGGCCTAGATATTCCATTATTGCAACGAGTAATTGACCTGAAGTGCTAGTTGCAAAGAGCTAGGCCATGGAGGAGTGAGGCTGCCAGGCCAGGCTAGGCATCAGAGCTCTCCCTACTGAGACACCTCCAATGAACAATCACTCACCATCACTGCTATAGCAAGTGGGCAGCTTTTCCACTGGCAGTGAGGGCTTAACCAGGTATGACAATTTCTGCTAACCACTCATTTGTGGCTCCACAAGACTCTCTCAGCAGTTCAGCGAAACTCTGTGTGGCCTCTCTGTGACCACCAGATTGAACAAGCAACATAGACTAAGAAGAGTTCTCTTTGATTTCCCAGCACAATTCACTGCATCTCTCAACAACTTCACCAGCACAAGTCATACAACAGTGCAAAGGAGTGAGAAGGCAAGGAGACAAAAAGAGCTGCAATTTAATTAAAGCCATAGCTGACAGCAAAGGAAACATCTGTGGAGCCACCACGTCCACACTGACTGCAGAACGACCGAACCTCCCCTGGTACCTGTTTCTCTCTGCCAACTACTGATAGAGCCTAAGAGACCTCCTCAGGCTGAACATCTAACTTTGAGCAGTTAAAATCAGACTAAAAAACCCAACCCAAAACATCTCAGGGTCTTAAGTGTGAAGACACCACATCCTGGTATCTTGTTTGCTAACCAGGCTATCAAACACTTCATTTCTGATTGTGCATCTCTCTTGGTGTCCCCTCACTACCTACATTTTTTTTGTCCCCATCCTTTCAAATTGTATTTTGACCTTTTCATTTGCTCTTGCTTCTGTTGTATTTGTTTTCCCCTTACTTTCATGTTTTTTATCTTCTCTTTTTTCCCTCCTCTGGTTTCAGCTTTACATTTCCGTACTTTGTTTTCAGTGCGCTGCTGCCTTGTGGGTTGTCACAGTAACACCTCATATGAAATTAGCTCCTATGCTTCTCATCATTCTGTCGGGTAGAGATCTAATTAGCCTCTCAGTTTCCTTGCTACAACTCCATGGCCAGGCCAAAGACAAAGTCTTGGTTGTCCCTTCTCCTTCGTGGTAGCAGTCACTATTGTCCTCCTGAACCCTTCTCCCTTATCATCCACCTCTATGGTGAGGAGGGTTGGAAAGCAGCTGATGCAGCCTCAGAGCCAGCTGGCTTCCTGCTTCGGTAGCTCATCAAGAATTTGCATTGCTCAAAACCCATTTTGGAGCTGGAAAGTCCGAAGCCAAGCTTCACCACTTGTGTGAGCATGTGATTTCAGGGTGGTGTCTCTGATTTTGGGGAGCTGCATGCCCCAGAACTGCCCTTGGGCCCTCAGCACCAAAACCTCTGAAAGATAGAAGTAGAAATAATTCTGAGAAGTGAAATAAGGGGCAGCTGGGAAGGAGGCAGGAGGAGGAACAGACATGCTCCTCAGTGTTTGCCAAGAGATATCTTGCTGTTCAACCTGGTTTATAACCATTAGCTTATAAAGAGGTTCTTCTCAGCTCTGCTGTGCAGTGACACCAAGGAGTCAGTGCTCTCCAAGTTGCGAAGAGTCTGTGCACAGCCTGTTGAAACCAAACACTGTGTTTGGTTGATGATACATTTCCTCCAGGTACTGCCGCACATAAAAAATATCCCAGGTTATTCAGACCCATTAAAGAAAACAGTTACACTGGTCTTCACTCAGCTGCACTGGCAGGCCAGCACCACTGTAAGGGACATTCATCTGCAGGATCTGCAAATGACAGAGCTGGCTCCCCTCTACAATTCAGCTTACTGCAGCAGCATTAGCTGCAGTACCTTTCGTTACATTCTGCTTGCACTGTACAATATTGGGTCACTTGATATTCCTCCAAGTGACATTTAAATTTAAGTCCAGAAGAAAGCCGATTGTCATCTTTTGTGAAAACACTAAGTGAGACTTTTAGGTCCCTATGTCACTTGATGTAAATCAGCTCTGTATATAAAAAGCTACTAAACTACCCTCAGACCTTGTAAGGGCTATGATTTTTGCATCTTTTTGATGTGATTATTGTTCAGCCATTTATGTGTGACTATGATAAACATACTTCCTTGGCATTAGTCCATCTTAAAACACATTTCGATGATGAGCTTGCCCTTCTTAGCCCTTCTTGACCCCCACTTGGTAATTTCTTCTAAGTCATTTTAATTGTATTTTATCGTTACAAGGCTTCTTAATAGGACAGTCTAGCTTTCCTTTCTCCCTGCATGAAACAATGCTGCTAGAGCTTGATTTGCATGACCTAAATGATTTCTGCAATCACTGCTCTCCAGTTGTTTGTCCTGAAGGGACAGTGAAGGATTATACTGTTTTAAAAGCATTTCTATTTAGCAAATACCTCATTTGCACTAAGACATCAGCATTTACCACATTCATAATGTAGCTAATAGATTTCATTTCTGCTTCAATTTTCTTGCTTCACAGATGACCAAAGATTGTATAATTGAGATCCAAGAGCAGGTAATAATTCCTTACCCATTAGTCCTCCAACTGCAGAGCTGTGAGACTGCTCAAAACAGTCAGTCAGCAGCTTGCACCATCCATCCTATGACAAGGACCCTATATGAGGACCTCCATATCCCCCCGCATAAAAAGGGAGGAAGACCACTCTATCGAAGCCCTGAACTTCTGTCCCTCACGCTACCGTTTCTTTCTGTCTCAGTTTCCCTTCATTTAAAAATAAAATAAAAATTTAAAAACACGGTTTTAGCACCACAAATATTTCAAAATTTAAGATGATACTACTGGTATTTGAGGGACTGATCCAATCAATAGAAATGTCACTATGGAGTGCAATTGCTCCTAGTTCAAGAACACATTTTGGGAATGGGGAACAGAAGAAGTGTGAGACGAGGTGAAGGGATGGTGTTCAGGCCTTTTCCAGCTGCTATCCCAGATGGGCAATTCTCAGTACCAACAACTAATGGAGGTAATACTGTCTAGGCGAGGAGCTTTTAAGCTCATTTCCTTTGCTGCCACTACACAGAGGCACTGAGGAAGAGTTTGGTTAGAGGCAGAAGGGTCTGAAGTTTCCCCATCATATTGCAGCTCTGCAAGATAAGAGGCATGATTTTCCTCATAACAGTAAGCTAAATGAGAGTTTGTGCTGATTAATGATCATGGCAGAAAAAGAACAGTAGTGAAAGCATTTATAAGTCACTGTATACCTTCCAGTTTGGCAAAAGTTTCTGAAACAAACTACTTCATGCAGCAGTTGCTGCTAAAGGGAGGCATTCATGCTGCATTAGTGACTTTGTTTATTCATACAGATCTTCACAATAACCACTAATGTCATGTCAAAAGCAGCAATAATGGATTTCCACATCTTCTTGAAATAGCCTGTGTCCTTCTTAAAGCAGGGTATGTCTCTGCCATGTTTCTGTAATGTCTAAGACTTTGATATTGGACCTATTAGACTTCATCATAGTAGAAGGAGCAATTATTTTGTAATCCTTATAAATACAATATAACTATATAAAAATATTTTCTTGTCTCAGTTTCCACACCTAGATGATGCAACAGCATCCAGCTCCACAGTTCTTTAATAAAACAGATCTGTTTCTGGCAAAGGGAAAGAACTTTGGAAGAACATTTCTTTTTTTTTTTTCCATCTGTCATTGAATCAGAAAGAACCTCTCCCTCAACACCAACCACAGCCTAGAATACTGCTGCCTGAAGCACAGAACACTTTCCTCCCCACTGCAGGACTGCCTTTGTAGGGGATAAAAAAAGCAGCTGAGCCAGCTTGTTGAATTCTGAGCATTCTCCATCACCCACCAGAGGCAGTGAGGGCAGCTTGGCTGCTGGCTGCAGGAGCAACACAGAAGGCCTATTAACAGAATAGACTTTAAGGCATCTTATCAGGTTACACACTCACACACAAGTACTCGCACAAACACACACACAAGTACACACATGCGCACACAGAGAAATACTGGTGGCCCAAGAGAGATAAAAGCAATTTATAATGTTGCCACCTTGCAGTGTCACAGCAAATTCAGAGACAGACAGCTCCCTGTAATGTGGCAAACAGACAAAACTAGAAGTCTCACCACTAGTGGTCTGTTTCTCTGGATTAAAGGGGAAATTGCAAAATCTGTTGTTGAAAAGACCAGAATACCCTACGGAGCCAATAACACTCTCAGAGAAGGTGAGGTTCACATTACATTGATACAGCTCACGTAACATCAAGCAATATGAGGTGTCATTTACATAAAAAAATATATTTGGCAGATAACTTTGGGTCTGTTGGCTGAAGCAGAAAAGCAATCAATACATGTTGGCAATATTTACCCCCTTATAGTACTGCCAAATGTGAATTTGCAGGAATGTATCAGCTGTTTTGAACTGATCTTTGACTTTGTCTCTTCACAGATGAATGTGAATTGAAACTAGAATGATCCACATTATAGAGAAAGAGATATGGCAGGAATGCACAGGGTCACCCCTATTATTTCTTCTTGCTGTAAGAGTCACTGCTGAAAAAATTAGGTCAGATACAGTTTCCAAAGGGATTAAGTGAGGTAAATCAAATTGATAACAGAATATGAGTCTGAAAAAAACACTGTGTCAGACTCAATCACCTTCTACCTGGAAAAAACCATAGATTTTTTTAGAAATTGGAAAAGAAATTTTGGATTTTACAAAAACACCACATCTGGTACATTATGTGTTTCCAGCTCTCTCACTCTCCCTTCTCCTCCTCCTTCAGGCAGTGGCTTTTAAAGGCACCCTCCCCCCAGAAATACAGACTGGGGCTCCTATAGTTAAAAGACATGCTGCAAATGAACAATAAAGAAGAACACCTCTTCTAAGACAGAAATAAATCCTCTGGCAATAAAAACTAGGACAAACATGACTTTTGGTTATTTAATTTGATTCCTGATTGTTATTACAATCTAAGTGTTATGAAAATTTCACTGAAAAACAACAGTAATTTCAAATATCAGGTCCTAATTGAAAGCAGCAGAAATGTCCCACTAAATCAAATTAACAATCCATCCCATTCAGTATTCTGTCTCCAATGGAAGATGTCTTCAGTGGAAGATGTTGTTCATGGAGAGCATGGGAGTCTAGACATTTTCTGCATTCCATTCTTCTACATCTCCCAACGAGCAGAACTGTTGTTGTGGTACGTTGCTGCCTAGTTCTGTTAGCACATTTACTGACATTTTATCTGCAAATTTGCCTCATCTCTTTTTGTCCTGCTGATACCATCCACCTTCCCAACCTCCCATGTCACCTGTGTAACACAATAAAGCCTTCCCACTTTCCATCCATGTCTTTGCAAGGAAGGCCCAGCTGGCTCAGAGACTGACCTTGGGCCATGAACACCAGCTTATGGGTCCCTTCCTGAAACAATATCTCTCTTCTCATTCTGCAGTGTTTCTTCTTCCAAGAAACAGTTTGAAACTGAAGCACTGGTTTATGTGGAAGAGCAAAGGCAGGGGAGGAAAATTAGCCATTTGCAATTTGCCAACAGAAACAGGGCTCTCCTATGGTCATACAGAATTTTTAAAAAATTAAGCAACAAGCTTGAGACATGGAATAAATCAAAGGAAAAATGAACTTGTTCTAGGGCTTTTGCTAGCATTTCTAATTGTGGAAAGAAATGAGAAAACTGTCAAATGAAGTCTCTTTGATATAACTGCATTAAAGGATAATTTCCATTCCCCAGATGCATGATCTAGCTCCTAATAAAAGGTGTGTCCTGATGGACAGAATTTGGCCCTCTAATGTGTGAATCTAATGAACTCAACATCTTTAGCAGGTCTCTCAAATACTCCTTTGTTCTGAAAAGTGCTTTACTGCACCGTTTACATGAAAGAAACCATTAAAAAAAAAAAAGGCAGATTAAATGCTGTAGGGCCAGATCTCATCTGACCTTCCCATGATACCCTAGTAAAAAATTAAAGGAAGGTCTTGTACAAGGAGTATTTCTTTTTACTGCATGAAGGTCTGCTCCCTCACTAGGAAGGAAACAGAGACTCAGGTCTAACTTCCCTCTGCCATGGAGGAAATACTGAAAAGTTGAGACCATTTGCATATTTTTTCCACATAGCAAAGCTAGGGAAGAATACTGCCCAAGTTATAGCCTTATCTTTCAATAACATCTAGCTTATAAAAGGATTGTGGCTTTCCCTAAAACTGCATCTGCAGGGCAGAGCTGCTTGAAGACCCTGGGGCTGAAAGGCCTATAGAGAAGCTTGATATAACTGTAAAAGTTGGAAACAAAATTCAAAATAAAAATTAAGCTTTTAATAAACCACAAAGGTCTACTGTTCCAAGCAGGTGATGAATTCTATATAATTAAGAGCTTCATTTCTCTTACAATGCAGATTTATTTATTTTTAAATTTTTCTCCAGTTGTACTGATACTACCTTATACTCTTTACTTCTTTATGGCAAATCTGCTTAGGTTCCTGGAGGACTAAGTTCAAGACAAACAGAACAACAGGAGGACCTATAGGTGACATGTAGCACTCTGAAAGAACTGCTCCTAGGTATGAACTCCGTCCAACAGCAGACTGGGAGAATGACAGTAAGAGACTTCAGAGGTGCTGTATGATCCCTGCGGAATGGAAATTATTTTGGAGGTGATATTTAATTTGTTGCCAGAACTCTTTAAATGTGCTTGATAGAGAAGGAGATATGTTTTCTGCAGCTCAGTCAATACATTAAAGTTCTGATTTACATGAACATTCATTATGAAGGACTATTAACCCATAGATATGGCCAGACTCTATTAAGTGGCAAACCTGATGGGGACTGAAGTTAGAACTCTGTACCCCCCCTTCTCCTGATCATTAACAGCCAGCTTTAAAGCAATTTTAAAACTACTGACTATATCCCAGCAGCAGAGCAGCACAACCAGAAGGCCAGGCACAGCACAGTGTAGCTTCTGGCTCTGATCCGGTTGGGCTACCTGAGCTGGCTTGCACCCTTTTGTCTGGCTTTGGGGTCCCAGCCTAGGAAACTCTCCGCTATGCCTTTTGCTTCCCTGGGCACTGAGGAAGGCAATCAGATGGACCTCACAGCAATGTCTTTGGACACATAGCTCACACATTGCCCTGGTCCTCCCTGAAGAGGTCCTGGTATGATCTTGTCTCAGTTTGAGACAATTTGGAGGGGCAGAGACCTCAGACAGAAGTCTCCTCCCTTGGATTCAATATCCCTGGTTTCTCCAATACAGAGAGAGAGAGACCAAATACACCCAGATATAAGTGAAAAAATAACTCTTTTCCAAGAAGAAATGCTAAAAACAATACTAATAAAACTAGGTTAAACCAATCGATGAGGAGAAACTTCCCAAGCCCCACCCACCGGACCCAATGGTGGCCAGCCTCTGCCACCTGTTAAAAACACACACATGGCCACAGAGACAAGACGGCCACCCTTCCATGTGGTTCACCTTCCTCACGCCTGGAAAAGCTGTCAGGAATGGTTGGAGAGTCAGCCAAAAGGCATATTTGGAGAAAAGAGAAAAGGTGGATGCCAGAATTTTTGTGCAACCCAGGACAGATCTCTATCAGAACAGCAGGGGCAAGGCTCCCAACAGCCTGATCTCCCAGTGAGCACTACTTTTCTACAAGCAAGGCATGATGAACATGTAGCACTAATGCTAAAATGTACTGAGGGCTTCTGTCACACGTAGGCAAGAGATTTGCAGGATGACCACAATGAGCCATATTGCCAAGTTGTCTTCCAGTCCACAGAAATCCTTTCAGCAGATCGACAAGTCAGACTGACTGCATGGAAAAACCTTGTGGGAACAATATAGAACACATGGACTGGAGAAACACAGAAATAGCTATTAGATTACTATGACAGGGTAGAAGAAAGGGATAAAGTTTTCATTACTTAAAATCCAGCAGCCAGTTTCTTGCACCCCTTTTGGCTATCAATATAGAGATGAAAATTCCTGCTCTGCTCAAAATAGCTGCTGGTGAATATATGCAATTTTCATATAGGGCTTTTTCCTTAGCATTGCTGGGTATCTGTGAGACTCATGTTCATACTTTATCAGACAGTACGAACAGAGCTGGCACCATTTTACACTTGGCCCCCAGGTTCCAGTGTGAGTAAAGAGTACTCATCATCTCCTACCATTGCACCTAGTAATTATCTTCAGGATAATTAGCGTATGTATCCTGGAGAACACCATCAAGATTCTTCTTTCTATTGTGGACTATAACTATTAGGTTGGATCTCTGGCTGGTATGAAGTCGCATAGCACCATTAATTAATATCTTTTCCTCTCCACCTGAGCTGGGAGGAATCCTTAGGAATATATGTTGTTAAGGGATACTCAAGGCAGCTGTGAGCTGTACATTTGAGCCTCCCAAAATCTGATTGTGCACTACAAGCTCTGAAAGTTATAGCTTAGTTGTAAATATGTGATCAGACCCTCGAATTGATTAAACAGAGGACTATGTGTTGCACAGAATGCAGGTATCATTAAACTGCCAAACTTTGCACTGACAGAAACATTTTCTTTAAGACAGAACAAATTATTTTCAGACCTTAAAACTTCACAGCCAGTATCTTTGATGCAAAAGTGCATGGTCTGCCATCCCCTCCATTTTAATCAGTATAATTATAAGGGATTACTTCGTATCATTCAAACAAGTTTTCATATCATCATCTCGCAACCAAAATACCAGTGGCACTTCATGGACCTATCTCAGTTTGAGAACAGCTGAGGTTGTAGCTATGGCCTGTTTGGTGCTTGCTGCTGAAACTACAGCCTATTGTGACAGGAGATCTATGCACAACCTGGGGAGCCGGCAGTGGGAACAAGGAAATCATGTGCCCCCTTCCTTTCAGCCATAAAAGCCTCAGGATAAAATGTCTGTAAAGCCGAGTGCTTCTGAATAAGCCGTTCAGAGGAGTGGAAGCAGGCTGGGATTGAAGTCTAGCCATTTATCTCTTCCTGTGGCAGATTTGTGAGAGTTTGCTCTGGAAAGAGGAGAGGCTTCAGAAGCCATCAGTGTTCACAAACCACAGTGTTAGAAAGCAGAAGTGTTAACACCTTTCTGTGGCACTGTTCTGTCTTTATAAAAAGTGCAGTAACTTCTGCCTGCAAAAACATGCTCACAACATGCATCCTGCAACTTGTAGGGAACTTTTTAGTAATAACGAGGAGGTTTCTGTACCTCATAACATTTTTCTGGATTAAAGTAAGGCATGAATTTTAATTACAATGCCAATTCCAGGGCAACTACTGTTTCAGGCACACGTAATCCACTACAGTTATTTTGGTTAATTTTCTCCTTGCAAATAAGTACCACTAGTAATAGCAAGCATGTTGTTACAATCCTCTTATGATCCTTCTCGCCACATACATTTATACATGATTGTAATTATTACTATTACATATCTCTATATAATTGCATATGTTATAGGTATGTGTAAGTGTATGTATGATGTTGTTACAATAATGTGTGTTGTATGAAAAAATGGCAAATATTAGTGTATATCTATGTGATTTGATACATATATGCCCAAGGCAGTGATGGATACTTTAACATAGAGTATAATAATTTGAGGCACATATGAATAAAAATTTAAGAAATAAAAAAAGGAGCTGTGGTAGTTCAAACTAAATTCCCTGGAGACAAGAGAGAAGTTTTAAACAAAAGTAGTGTATAAAAAGTAGCCTCAACATAGATTCTGATGGCAAGCCAGTGCCATAGATATTCTATCAATATCCAAATTGTTAATAATAAACTATATTTGAGGACAGATTAATGTAAAACTGGCCCCCCCAAAAGTAATCAACAATCTAGCTATATTTTCTTTTCTTTCCTTCTTTTCTTTCCTCCTTAAAATGACTTTGATTTTTACTGTATTCAAATAGATCCCAACATATCCAGGAACTACCATCAGGCCCCTTGTCATTCATGGGGAAATATAACAGAACTTGTATATCAATAAATTAATCAGGAACATCTGATACTGGCAGTATAATATCAGTTCCTTCTATTTAATTTGGATGAAATTAATCTGGAACGACAGCAAGGTCCCAGGAAACCAAACTTTCCCTAGTTTTACACAGCAGAAATAGATGTAATTTGCTGGAATAGTGGCCTCATTTATGTGGGACAGACCTTCCAGTTGGAGTTTCCAAGCATGCCAACACTTCTACTGCACCAAACTTCCTATAGGGTTTATCTATATCATTTTCTGTGCTGGCAGTTACATGAGCTATGAACTTCAGGTGTAGCAAGACAAGAATGCACAGCCTCTGCACTTGAGCAGGGGGAATTGCAGGACATTTATATGAAGATTGGGGTGAAATATGCAGAAGGACAAAATTGGTGGATGTGCTAACAGGAACAAACACATACTGAAGATGTGAAGCTGAAAGGTAAAGGAGGTCGTCTCCAAAACACTCCTTGTCAACAACACCCAGAGACGACAACCACAAGGTCTCCTGCTCCAGTGGAGTTATCATCCAGTTTGAATCCACATGGTGGCCCTGTATGGCTTAGAAGCTCCTCAGTCCCTGGAGCTGTTCGCTGTAATGACTGCAACCACAAGGATGGTGGCCTGTTTTGAAAAGCTGCTTAACTGCGGAGTGAAGATATCTGCTGGGATGCCTCTGTTGAGTGTTGCATCTTCACAGTGCCACCCTCAGCTGCTGGCAGCTGTTGCTGGCACTAGCCAATACTCAGGAATAAATGTCTTTTACTGGCTCTGCATGAGGTGTTCAAACACAAAAAAAAGGGCAGGCAACTCCTAGTCTATCAAGCTGTTATGAATATACTAAGATTTGACTATTGTGACTTAATCAAATTTGTAAATACCTTAGTGATACACTCAGTGTCATTTAAAACAAGAGGATGACACAGCACTGATACCAGCCAAAGATATTTCTTGATGATCTGAAAACCACACCTATCTACTGCTGATGCTTGGGGCAAATTATTTCCATAGGCTCAAACAATCAGAGATACCCTTCTGAATGATGTTTATCTAATGCTGCTTTCTTCACAGTAAAGACTGTTAATGCAGCAGTTGAGCAACTCCAGGAAGGCACAGTTATCCTGAGATAATCAGGAGCCTGAGGGCTCAGAGGCAGTCATCTGTATTCTCTGCCCCAATTTCATCAGTATATTATATTAAAAAAACATCATGAAGGTCAAACATTTCATTGCAAAGAAGCGTAGAAATTCAAATATAGGATTGCCAGAGTAATTCTAACTGTGTGTTTACCTGTATATAGGTATAGTGCATTTTTCCAAATATTAATGCTGTCACTTATAATCTATGAGACTGTGGACAAATTATTAGGAAACTGGTGTATCAAAAATGCCTATTTGGTTTTTTGCCTACATGTAAATGTTTATGAAGTGTGTGGGTAAGAAAATAACCAAATCAATTTCACTTTGGAGACGTATTTAACAATATTCTTTGATTTTGTAGTTTGTTTATATATTATGTGATTGCTTATATAGAAGGGCAGAACTAAGGTTCATCTGTCCTTCTTACAAATTCCATGTAACTACATGGAACCTGTTTTATGTGATACCGGTACCAAATCACAGGACACTGGATATATGGTTTTAATTGTCTTTTAGAGAAATTACAGTTTCCGTAAGAGGTTCAGCTGGCAAGCTTTTTGCCAGTGATATACTCTGAAAGAAAATAGGGCTGAGATTTATTAGTGGCGCTTAGGGGTCCTAATTATGGACCAAGCTGCCTCGGACATATTCTAACAAACCTGAAATGAGCTGTAACAAGCTAAGAGGCATCTATATGACAGAATGGTTCATGACTCTGTTGTGCATAGGTAGCTCATTACAGACCATTTAAAAAATATATCTCCACAGTGTAATTTGGACAAGTACACGCTCAGCTTTTCAACATGGGTGTCATGTATGTGGAAAGGAGTCGTGATTGACTGTCCTCCCTACATTCTAATCTGAGTGAGCCATCTAATCACATTCTGGCTGGATGTGCAGAAATTCTGTGTATGGAAAATGCTGCGAATTACTGGCCCAGTGACTTGTTGACACTCAGTGTTCTACATACATTAAATACTGTGGGCAGTTCTGTTCACTTTCTGGAGTCCATATGCTCAAGTACTGCACTTCCAGCCTTCACAAAAAGCCTGAACTGTGCACAGAATGTTTCTGGGAACTAAAGTAAAATATTATGCCTAGAACAGGGCAGATACAGGGAGAGCAGGAAATGGGCTAACCTGGGAAAGCCTCAAGTGCCTCAGAACTTCTATAAAAGGAAGGATTACCCCCTGAGGACTTTTCCTCCATTACTTAATGCCAAAAGACAGACAAAAAAATCACTTAAATGATAAAAAGCTATTCAAAAGAACTGGCTATAAAATGACTCTTATCTCCAAGGCACTGCTTTTTCTCTGAATCCATGGTTATGTACCAGAATTGTTAAATAACACGGTGCTAATCTAGGAGTGTTTTGAAGGAAAAAAGCTACAGTCCTCTCTTTTTATAACATTGCAGAAGCATAAAGAAATAAAATAAAAAGTAAATGCTGATCTCTCAGCATAAATTTCAGTATAGTAGTGGATGAAAGGAAATTTAAATACTATTTTGAAGTTGATTATATCACACAACTCCACCCTAGAACTAACTTGCAATCTTTAAACTACCCTGTTAAAGCAAAGTGGGAGAGAAGATAAAAGATAAAGAAAAGAAGGGGGAAAGGGCAAAGATGCTATTTTATAAAATAATGGGATTATATATAATAAATCTTAGACAAAATTATAGGAGTTAGAGAAAGACAGCATGAAATCCATTACTTCAATTCACTGTGTCCTCACTGGAGTCTGAAACTCACATAATCTGATGATTTTTTAAGGAAGAATGGAATGAAAAGGAAAAATGTAGAAAAAAACCCCAAATTTAGGAAAAGCAGGAAGGAAAACAAGTAGCAACACCATTAAAATAAATTAGAATTTTTATGTTACATCATTAAAATCATGGCCCCATGTCTTCTCTCATTTGAATCGAATTTGGAAATGCCACAGGGTGCACACAAACAGGCTGCACAAACAGCATAGTCCGTGAAGTATCACCTTAGCATGTGAAACACAACACCAGGGCAACAGGAGTATCATCTTCACGGAAGGAAATGCAATACTAGGGCAACAGCTTCCATTCTGTCCCTGTCTTTGGTAGTGATTCACAGAGCTTCTCTTCACCCAGCCTCCTCTGAACGTTAAAATCCTGTCTAAAGTTCGAATTATAATAAATTTTATGCCGCTCGAGGTTTTAACAGAAGATTCTGTGTAGTGCAGAGGCAGTTAAAAGACCTGGGACCTTGAAACGTTTCTAGGAAAGGTTTGGAAAGGACAGCATTTTCATTTCAAATGTGTATTTTTATTGACAAAAATTGAATATAACAACACAGATCTCTCATGGGAATAGGATATTATGAAATCTTTAATTTGAAGTTCAGAACTGGATAGTACAGCAGTAGTAGAATGGAAATATTCATAAAATAAATCTGTTGCACAAATAATCTATTCAGACCCTCAGGACAGTTAAGGAGCAAGAAGGGAATTGACCCGAGTCCTTCTGAAGGTGACAGCAGAAAGGGGTAAATAGGTTGCAGGCCCACTAGCTCATAAAGCACCCTGAAAGATGGACTAAAGCGAGGCAAAAAAGCTGCAGAGTGTGATGAGAGGGAGCAAGAGGAGGCAGCCTTGGTCTCTGCACAGGTCCAATGCCACTGATTATCATTGCACCCGTTCCACATGAAGAAACATCAAAACCTTTTCAGATCAGATTGTGAGCCATAGCCTGTGGCAGATGTAACAACTCATTGGGAGATGGCTGGAAGATATGCACTTATCCATAATCAGCCTGCTTGTCAACATTTTTTTGGTTTTACATTGGTTATTTAGAGGACACAAAATTTCACTAAAATATTACCTTCTAACTATAATAGGTACAGTTGGATTAGTGGTGAACACTGTAATGAAATGACTGTTTGAGGGGTTTGCCATTTATGGACTTCTTAAGAAAGAAGTAAAACAAAGAAATTTTTATCAGCTAGAAAATCCCATAATGCATTCCTTTGGGGAAAAAAAAGATTAATGGAAAAAAACATAACCTGCTTTTTGGCTAGCTTTAAAAGGCAAGGAATATGTTTATGCCTTGATGTAGATTTTAACCATCCTCATTAAGACCTCTCTCTTGATTGTAGCTTCAGCAACAGCATCCATCGCCAGAGGAAAGACACAGCAGAACAAGGCCACATCTACAAAGAAAGCTAAGAAGAAAATGATCTCACAAAGTTACGAAATAAATTCTCTTTTTTGTGCTGTACATTTTGTGCTAACCAAACTGAGTACCAAAACTAATGAACTGCTAATGTAAACAATTTTTCCCCTGCGAATGCTTTTGGCCCATTGTGTTAATTAAGGCTTGATTCTGAAGCGGACAGAAACAAAAAAGAAAAGTCACATCTACTATGTCAGTGTAAATTGCTATGTTAGTTGGGATATAAATCTGCTGCTAGGGGAAGCAGGACAAAAACACTGAGTATTTTTAGACCTATCATCGTTAAATATACTTGCTCCTGTCTTAATATTGACAGGAACCAGAAGTGAATATATATTTTAAATGCAAGTATTGCTAAATGTTGCACATCCCTCAAGGGCTGAATTTAAGTCCTGGTATAAAGCTCATTAAAACCAACAGGAACCTTTCTTCTCCAGCAGAGAGTCAGAATCTGAATATAAATGAGTATTCTAAAAAAAAATAACAATGAAAAAGGAAAAAAAAATCAAATAACAAAAGAAAGGTACAACGGTTAAAATGTTGGTACTGACATTCAATTATAATTATAAACACTCTTTTACCAAGTAAAAACACTCTTTTTACCAAAAAAAATTCTGTACTTTCATGTTCTTGTAAAGCAGAGTCAAAAGTACCCACTTTTTCTGTACTTGGTAGGCTTTATTACTATGGACTCAGTGCTGTCTTTGCTCAGGCTGTTCTGTTCTGCTCAATGCATTATTCTAAAATATCTGGCAGTGGGGTAAAGAAGGACATTCTCAGGAATAGTGCGGAATTATAAATAAAGAAACTGTTTGTTTACAACTTTATAGTGACATTATATAAATTGTGAATGTATCAATCATCATCATCAGTTAGCTGCCATTTCACCCAGTCCTTTTAAGGAAGAGTCTGAAGAACTATCCAGGTATCACAGGAGCTGGTGATTCAGAAAGTAGTAATCTTTCTGCATCATGTGGTGCTAAAAGTGTTCTCCTGGAAAAGCAGGGAAGTAAAACTTCTGAAGCTTTGAAACCATGAAAACACGTGTGTGTGTGACTTTCGGGTTTTTTTGGGAGAAGTGTTCACCCATATCCCAGACAGATTCTTCTCCAGGTAATTACATTGCTTCACTAGTTCCAAGAGGATACACTATTCTTCATTTAAACTTTTAAAACACTTTTGTTGCTGTGACAATCTTGTTCCTTAATCTGATAAGCAATTCAGAGTACTGTGCTTTCACAAAAGCTATGTTTTGAAACAGCTATTCCTTGCTTTATCTGAAGTAACTGCAGTAAATAGATTTAAAAATGAGACCCCTGTAAATAAATGCTGACATTTACAATTTAAATTGCAGTAGTGTCCATTGGCTGTTCTTCCCCAGTTTAGAAAAACAAAGGCAAATTTTGCTCCTCAAAGTAGTTATCACAGGGTAGGGAGAGAGACAAATCACAATATAAAGGGAGGACTATATTATATGAACAAATAATGGGATTTTGGCCAAGGATAAGGAAAAGGGTTAGCTCAGTAAGAGATTTTGGCAGATGAATTTCAAGAGTCATAGAACATCCCCAAGAGATAAGA